>NW_028042261.1:0-458 GCF_054177405.1 Leptonychotes weddellii
AACTTGAGACTTTGGTTGTAGATGAGCCCCTGCAAGGAGAGTCTCTCTGATGGAAGAGATTGACAATGATAATACCCAACACTTAAAGAGTGCTTCCTATGTGCCAGGCCCTGGTGTAAATCCTTTACACATATTAACTGATACGTTCACAGAAACCCAATGAGGTAGGTAACTACCGGCCTTTAGTGGCTTTTGAGACAATGGCACAGTTAATATAAGCAACTTGCCCCAGGTCACACATAGCTAGTCAGTACCAGCTGGGATAAGAACCCAGACAGATTATCTCCAGCCTGGACTCTTAAATCTCTAAATGGTGCCGTCTCCCTAAGACAGGACGGGGACAGAGGCACCATGGACAGCAATGATGGGAGAGAAAGGAAAGGATCATTTGAAGAATATTGAGAATGGGAAGCTAAAAAAAGGAGTGGGAAGGCCAAGGGAAGAAGGAGTTTTCAGAA
>NW_028042262.1:0-458 GCF_054177405.1 Leptonychotes weddellii
ACATTGTTGTGCTCAGCTCCCAAGCATGGTTCTCAAAGCCAAACCCCACCCCTCCTCAGATTCATGACATCATAGTGAGGACACTAAATCCCCAGGCTCTGCCATCCCCTGACATAAAACCCCACTAGAACTCTTGCCTAACCTCAAAATGCAGGCCTTGCAAATGCTCAGAGCTGGAATCCAAGGAGCCCGAAGCTGCGGGGAAAGGAAAGACGTGTGTCTGTCTGACGTGCACCCCTCGTGCTTCTACGGGACAGACGTCGCCAAACGGCCCCGAACCATTGAGCCCCTCCTCTTGGATACTGATGTGAGAAGTCACCCCCTAGGGAGCCCATCATGACCTGGACCCATGACCCTGGGTGCAGAGTTAGCCTCCAGGAGTGACCCCGCAGCTGCGGGCTGGAGACCACCCCAGTGGTTGCTCTGCAGACTGAGCAAGAGTGACGGGCAGGAAGGCA
>NW_028042263.1:0-458 GCF_054177405.1 Leptonychotes weddellii
TATTTCCCCTAGGAGTGAGACCCGCCCTCAACCCAGCCCCCTTGGCTTCAGTCCCACGGGGCTCTCTCCAGCCCCCTACCCACCCAAAGCCCCTGGGATCCATCCAGGAGAACTAGATCAGCATATTTCAAACATTTCCCGCCAAAACCCTTCTTTCAAAAAAAAAAAAAAAAAAAGCCGAGGGGAAGCTCAGTTAATAATAGAGATAAAAGCAGAGCCGTTCTTACTCCAATGGGAGGGGACAACTTGAACTCTTGGCCTTTGGTCTTCTGAGATGGAATCCCTCATGTCTTTTGAACACAGTGTAGAAATCACAGACCTGGAAGCACAAGATCACTGCTTGTCTAGCTGGGACCCTCAGCTGCCCCTGCATTCTGCCCTGCAGCTCCCTGCCCTCCCTGCCTAGCAGTTGGAGACCCCAAACCTCCCCAAGTTCATGTGCCTGGAAGAGTGTCATG
>NW_028042264.1:0-458 GCF_054177405.1 Leptonychotes weddellii
GAGACACAGCGAGAGAGGGAACACAAGCAGGGGGAGTGGGAGAGGGAGAAGCAGGCTTCCCACTGAGCAGGGAGCCTGATGTGGGGCTCATCCCAGGACTCTGGGATCATGACCTGAGCCGAAGGCAGACGCTTAACGACTGAGCCACCCAGGCGCCCCTTGAGCATGTTTTTCTTATGCTAATTTGCCATCTAATTTGTTTGGTGTGATGACTGTTCCAATCTTTCATCCATTTTTTATTTTTATTTTTTTAATATATATATATATATTTTTAAAGATTTTATTTTTTTATTTTTTTTATGTAATCTCTACCCCCAGTGTGGGGCTGAACTCATGACCTCGAGATCAGGAGTCACATATATATATGTATATATGTGTAAATTGGGTGTTTATATTTTCTTTTTTAATTTTTTTTTTTTAAAGATTTTATTTATTTATTTGAGAGAGAGAATGAGATA
>NW_028042265.1:0-9575 GCF_054177405.1 Leptonychotes weddellii
CAGTGTCTATCACCCAGTCACCCCATCCCTCCCACCCCACCCCCCACTCCAACAACACTCAGTTTGTTTCCTGTGATTAAGAATTCCTCATATCAGTGAGATCATATGATACATGTCTTTCTCTGTTTGACTTATTAAAAGCCAAGCTTCTTGACAATAGGAAAAGCCATTAAAATTCAGCCTTTCCCCAAGAATAGTAACAATCTCTGATCATTAGTTATTGTTCAAGTGTTCATTGCAATGTTCAGTGAGCATCAACATGAAATGACAGGCTGTCCCTTGTTTTACCAATAACCCCAAAGAGAGAAATGCATTTTCTGGAATTCCTTGCTCCACGGGTCCATTTTCCAGTTACATTACTGGGGTTGGCCAGACCTCACAAGTATATTTCCTTATACTGAGATCATTAGTTAGATAATTTTAATTGGATCTTTTATTATAGTGTGCTGTTTCAAATTTAAGGCCATAGATTGATACTCCCTTTAGAAGTATATCTCAGAATAAGATGCCATTCATCTTATCAGGGAAAGTTCCTAGGTTACCTTGAGCCCCAGATTTGTATCTTTACAACATGGTCAAAACTAGTCTTCCTACTTTTAATAGGAGTCCTGAATTAAAAAAAAAAGTCACCAAGAACATAAAAGTTATATTTAACCTTATAAAACATGTGTTGGCTCTGTTCATTTCCTCAAAGCTCACCTCCCCTTCTCTGCCTTGACCTTCTCTACTTCTCATCCCACCATTTTCATCCCATCCCTTCCTTGAATCAGATTGTTTGTCTTCTGACTAGCCCAACATCGGCAGATTGGGCAAGGCTTAATTGAATGATAGATATTTAGCCTATAACAATAAACACTAAAAGGGGACATTATAGTCACCTTTTAATAATATTTGGTGGTCTGTGATGTAGAAGAGGGAGTATGCTTGTCCTGTCTTGCCATAGAAAGAACAGGGCTACACCAATAACAAGTGATAGGAAGGAAAATTGGGCTTACTTACAAATCTTTCAGGCAATTGCTAATGTTCAGTGATAAAACAGAAAGCAATGAGCTCCTCATCGGTGGATGTGCTCAAGCTTCTCAGACATAATAGAGATATAATACCTATGTTTCTGAGTAATTTCCAACTCTAAACTACCATGATTTGATCTATTTGATTCTCTATAGTTTATTAATGTGAGTGTTTGTATAGTGTGGGATAATGGCCATAACATTTTTATGATTCTATGGTTAAATGGAAGTGACAAGCAAAATTTGTAGTCTTGAATCCAGTATGTCCTTCTGAAAAGTCCTGGCTTCTGTGGAATATAAATTAAAAGATAATATGTAAGATAGAAAGTATTCCATTTCTTTGCATTCTGCTGGCTAATTTTTCATTATACCTAGCCTGATCTCCACTGTCTAGAGACAAATATACATACATCTTTATGGCTGAGATAATGTTAATATACTACTTCCCATAGTGGTCCTGAAAGAAGCTTGTTACTTTCTTTTCTATTTTCTGACCACAACAACTTTTGGGTTAAATTTCATTTAATCTAGTTATATTAACATATGGAGTATACTAAGAGAAATACTTTCTATATAGGCTTCTTAAGTCAGGAATACAATCAAAAGGAACAAAAATAGTACATAGTGAAAATTATCTCTCCTTCCCTTCTTAAAAAATCTAAAGATCAGATTTAAAAAACATATTTAAAACTTAACCTGACCATTCAGATTATGTAGTTTGAGATTTGGGATTATTTTCTTCTACCTATGGAGAACCTTTAGAAAATCCTTCACTGTGGTCAGTTAGTGATGACCTATCTCAATGTTTGAAAGAAAGTATCTTTCCTGAGGCACCTGGGTGGCTCAGTCAGTTAAACATCCAACTTTTGATTTCGGCTCAGGTCAAAATCTCAGGGTTGTGAAATTGAGCTCTGCAGTGGGCTTCACACTAGGCTTGGAACCTGCTTAGGATTCTTCTCTCCCTCTGCCTCCTCCCCCCCCCACCCCACCTCACTTGTGCATGCTCTCTCCCCAAAATAAATAAAATAAAATAAAATAAAATAAAATAAAATAAAATAAAATAAAATCTTAAAAAAATTTCTTTCCTGAAGAATATTTTTCCTGGTGAAGAATTCTAGGTTAACAGTTAAAATCAATGACATCAATCCATTGGCTTCTGGCTTCCATTGCTATGTTGATAAGTCAGCTGTCAGTCTAATTATAGCTTATTTTAAGGTAGTCTCTTTTTTTCCTTTGGCTACTTTAAAAATTTTTTTTAAATTTTGTCTTGGTTTCCTGTAGTTTCTCTTAATGTACCCAGGTGTGAATTTCCTTTATTTATCTTGTTCTGGATTCAGTAAGCTCCTTGAGTGGGAGCATGAAACCCCAGATGGATGGTTTACATCAGTGCTATCAAATTCTCATCCATCATTCTTCAAATATTGCTTCCTATCCTTTCTCGTTCACTTTTTCTTCTTGAATCCAACTAAACATCCTAAAATTCCTCATTATATACTCTAAGCCCCTTATCTTTGCTTCTGTATTTTCTAGGGGGGTTTTGTGTGTTTGTTTCTCCATGCTTCATTTTTAATATTTTTGACCCCATTTTCCAATTCTCTAAGTCCTGTTCAGATGCTACTACATCTATCCACTGAGGTCTTAGTTTGGCAGTTATAGTTTTCACCCCTAGAATTTTTATTCAATTGCTTTTCAAACATGTTGGGTCACTTTTTACGGGTTCCAGTTCCATGCTGTAATTTTCAGTCTATCTTCTTAGTTCATTGAATATATTGAATATATTAAACACAGATTTTTTAGTAGTCTGTCTCTAAGAATTCTAGCATCTGGAGTTCTATATCCTACTCTTTTCACTTCATATTACATTATACACATAGTGTTACTTAGTCTCCTTACTTATAATTTTGATATCTGTATAATATTCTACTGATCAGAAGATAGTTTACTCTATTCCCACCTCTTGGGATAGCTTCCTGGCTCACAATGATAATCTTCTCACAGAAGGGACCCTAAGTAATTATATCTGTCCCCTGGATCTTTGCAATGATTATGGCTTTAAAAACAATGTTTGTGCAGGGGTGCCTGGGTGCCTCAGCCAGTAAAGCTTCTGACTTTTTTTTTAATTTAATTTTATTTTATGTTAATCACCATACATTACATCATTAGGTTTTGATGTAGTGTTCCATGATTCATTGTTTGCATATAATACCCAGTGCTCCATTCAATACATGCCCTCTTCAATACCCATCACCAGGCTAACCCCTCCCCCTACCCCCCTCCCCTCTAGAACCCTCAGTTTGTTTCTCAGAGTCCACAGTCTCTCATGGTCCATCTCCCCCTCCGATTCCCCCCCTTCATTTTTCCCTTCCTGCTATCCTCTTCTTCTTCTTCTTCTTTTTAAACATATAATGTATTATTTGTTTCAGAGGTGCAGGTCTGTGATTCATCAGTCTTACACAATTCACAGCGTTTACCATAGAAGCTTCTGACTCTTGATATCAGCTTAGGTCATAATCTCAGGGTCATGAGATCGAGCCCCATGTCAGGTTCTGTGCTGGGCATGGAGCCTACTTAAGACTCTCTCTCTCCCTCTCCCTCTGCCCCTCCCCCCCAACTCATGCACACACACACTCATGCTCCCTCTCTCTAAAATAATAATAATAATAATATAATAATAATAGTAGTAATAATAATGTTTGTGTATAGATGGGGACCTAAAAAAAACATGGAAAAATGAAATCAATTGATAGCATGTTGGTATTGTGTGTGTTTAAATTTTCTATTTATATTGAAATATATTTGTGTATTAAACATAAATAATAAAAAATAAAATGAAGCTTTAAGGTAAAGGTAAAATGGTAATAACAATATTTTAATGAGCTCTTGTACCAGGTCCTATTCTAAGCCCTTTAGTGTATTAGCTTATTTAGTCATCTCATAACCCTCTTTGATAGGTACAATTATTATTACTACTTTACAGATGAGAAAAGTGTTAAATACCTTTTCCATGGTCACACAATTAGTGAGATGCATGACCAGGATTCTAACAAAGCTGTTTAGCTCTAGAATTCACTTTCTTAACTACTGCTTTATCAAAAAAAGGAAGCAGGAAAGAAAAATAAACAAAAATATCAAGAAGTATGCCTCTACCAGTCTTATTATCATATCTTCCTTGACATTCCCAGTGCCATTCTGTACTAACCTTAAAGGACTAAGAAAGGAAAAATGGGAAGAGAAAAAGAAGGTGTTCTATGTACTATGGATGTGTAAAAAATCACCTAAGACTTAGTGGCATAAAACAATCATTTATTTTGCTCATGGATTCTATGGGTCAGGAATTCAGAAAGGGTAGAGTGAGAAAAGCTTTTCTTTGCTTCAGAATGTCTGGAGTCTCCACTGGAAGACTTGAAGCAGGGGATAGGAATCATGTAATCATCTGAAGGCTCCAACACTCTCTTCCATGCACATGTCTGGCTATTCATGATGACCATTAGCTAGGAGTCTCAGCAACTCTCCATGAGGACTCCTCCATGAGACTTTCTTCATGGAGTAGTTTGACCTTCCTCATAAAGTTCCTTCCTTCAGAATCAGCATTTTTAAAGAGAGAGGGAAAAAAAGAGATAGAGAGAAAGAAAGAATAAGTCTGAAACTACTACCATCTAGCTGGGAAGTCATATAGCATCTTTTCTGCCATTTTCGGTTCATTGAAGCAATCACAAGCCCTCATGCAGCTCAAAGGGAGACAGTCACATTGTAAGAAAACAATATGAGATGGAATATATATTGGAAAATATAATATGCTTCAGAAGGAATATATAAAAGTTCATTTCTGTGTTGCACTGAAGCCAATAGAAATAAATGTGGTGATTTAGGCATTCTATAAAATGTGAATGATACTCTTTTTAACCTAAAAATATGGTTAACAAAAAAAAAATGCATCTTTACGTAGAGTAATAGCAAACAAACAGATATATTAATTTACATAAATGCAAATGACTTTAAAATTAACAATCCTTATAAATATGTTTTGAATAATTTATAAAATGCATTCCAATATTTTCCAGTAGGACACTCATTCTGAAGGAAGAAAAAAATTTATTTTAAATATAATGACTGATCTTTACACTCAAGCACCAAATTGAGAGTGCAACTGTAGGACAATGTTTTTCATTAAGCAGGCAGATTCTTTGATATAAAGGGCGTATCTGTGTTGGCAATTTGGTTCTTAAGTGTAATTTATGACACAAGACAGGAAGTTTGGAGAACATTAAATGGGTCCTTAGTGTCACTGAAAAACAATGACAACAAAAGATGAAACTTAAGAGACACAAATATGATCTTTCAACAAAAGTGGTCAATGAGACCAGATTAGGCATTTTATTTATGAGATGAAACTAACACCTATAACAAACCAACAGATTATGACATATTGTGCCTTTTTTTAATGGCATGTAAAAAGCCTGAAATACTAAGGAATGTTCTGTGTTTTCTGGCTTTCCCTAGGATTCTGGTTTCAAGGTTAAATGTAAAGCCTGAATGGTGAAGAATAAGCTGGCTTATGAGTCTCCACTGTGTTAGATCATCTGTCACATTATGCATCCAATGAGATGGGACAAATTTCAAACCAAACAGGCTCAATAAAATCCAACTCAGGAAGAAAATCAGTATGTATTAAAAATAAAATCCAAGTCCTCAGGGTGTGCAAAAGCACTTGTGAGCACTAGCACAATTTTTCTTGAAGAAAATGATCATAATTACAGAATTCAGAGGTGTCAAAGCCAGACATAGACACAAGAATGTACAGTTCTATCCAGGGCAGGTGGATATGTGGGTGGGGCCAAATGCTTTATGGGATCCTCAGTAGATGTGCAGTTCCCTCCGTGGGACTCTTTGAGGTCCTCTTGCTGGATCCCTGCTCATGTCCACTCAAGCACTCAGGAATGTGTGAACTCCTTCACCTCACACCAAGTTTTTTTGCCCCGTGTATTCTGGTGGCAATACCCTTAAGAACAACAAGAACAATGACAATTCTGAAGCAAAATGTGGTGATTACAATAACTATGTAAGAATCTCTGTTATTTATCCTGATAATCACCAAGGTTATACAGAGATCATCTGCCTATTTTTTTTAAGTCATGAAGGTTTTCTTTTATGGTGGTAGGAGTCCATTTAAGATTTGTAAGCAGTAAAGAAATACTGTGAACATAATTTAATAGAGCTTGTGTAAACCAGAAGTAAATCCAAATTTACACATGTGTAAAAAAAAAAAAACTACAGAGGGTAACTATACAAAATTCTTCCTCTTGAAAGTGGTTTTTAAATAATTTAAAAATATAGCTTAAGCTGAAGAACTTGGATTTGGAAAAAAAATCCATTTTGCTTGCAGAAGGAAAAAGAAATTTCCTAAGGATGGTAATACATTTTGCTTTTTTGCAGGGATATTCAATTGCCAGAGACAGATCTGAAAGTGTATCTTTGGAGACATATCTAACTTAGTGGTGGGGCATTGGGTCTGGGTCACACTGAAGCATAAACTGTGGATGCTGAGGTGGTGGCATGCTCCTTCCTCCAGGTCATCCTTTGGAGCTCTTGGCTGACACTTAACTGGAGGACAGCAGGTACATGCCATTCTTTGGGGAGAAAACTTGACCACATTTTATTTCAAGCTTACCCAGAGTTGACATGGACCTAATAGTATGTGGGTTCCTTCTCTTGTCTGACAGTGGAAGCAATGGCCCACTCCAGCCCTCTCTCACCTGGAGCTATTGGGTCATTCAGAGCATGACTGTAGTTGTCCACATAATGCATTGCAGGGGGATGCTATCCAATATTGTCAGAACATGTTGTCTCTCTGTGTTCCCACTTCTTAATAGCTGCTTCTTTTTCTTCTTCTCAATGGCTTTCAGAGGCCTCATTACCCATTTGTCAATCTCAGCTAATAAGCTCTTTCCCTCTGGCTAGAGTTTTATAGATCTGCCTTTCTCTTTCACAACTCAACTCACTTGTCAGATCCAGCTCAAGCTCGTGCATCTGTATTTCCATGTAGGAAGGTTGTTTATGAAAGGGCTAAGGGGCCTGCCTCATTTCTCCGTTGTCTGGAACACACCCATTTTGCACGGAATTGCACAACATATTAATGGCTTCTGAAAATAATGCTTACCATGCCTCTTGGAAAATCAGTATGAAATTCACTTCAAATAAAATGACCAATGCGAGCTTAAAAAAGAAACCCACAAGAAACTAACTTTTTTGAAACAAAACAGAAGCCCGTTTGGCCTGAGCAGCTTCCTCAAATTTACTTCCAGTCAAGGCTTATTTTAGAGACAAACAACCCAACAGATCTTTGTAGGCTTTTTCTTATCCTAGTAGGGCAATGAATTTTCTAGTCCCTTTTCCATCATTCCCTGCCCACCTCAGGATCCATATGCTGAAAAAGTATAGAATCTATAGGACTGGATTATATACTTCTTGTAATCAGATTCTGAGACTTAAATTCCCTTGCAATCCTAAGAGTGTTTTAGTCCATTGTCATGCAGATGGTAAATCCTCAGATACTGTTAATTTGCTATAGTTCGGCTTCCAGTTATGTGACATAAGATAAATATTTGACAACACAGGCTAGATTAAATTACCTCTGCATAATTGTTCTGACATTCAGAAGCGGAATTTCCAACTCCTTGAGCTACCAGAAAAATATATGAAATACAGGGAAATTCCTTCCTATCAGCACATAAATAGTGAAACACTCTCTAGGGAAACTAACCTTTATTGGGCAACTCATAATTAGTTGAAAATGTATTTCAATTGAACTAGGATCCCTCACATCAAACATTCTCTCTTTATGATCTCAGCCACTCGTATAGCTTTAGCTACCTCCTAAAAGTGTATGATTCTCAAATTACTATGCACCTCTTATCCCTTTCATGACCTCTAGACCACTCATTCCAACTCTTTATTGGAAACCTCCACTTGAGTGTTCAACAGCCAGCTCAAAATTACTATGTCCAAAGCTAAACTCCAAATCTGCTCTTCCTTATATTCCAAATATTATTTTATAACACTATCCTACTGGACCCTGGCCAATGAGATCTTGTCATTGTTCATGACATTTCCTTCATTCTTACTCTCTAGTGATTCAGTTACCATAGCCCATCGTTTGCCTTCTTAGCTCTTTTTATTTTTAACAGTTATATGAGATTTAATTTACATTCCATAAAACTCACCCATGTTAAATATGTTCTTCAGGGTGTCTTAATAAATGTATATAATTGTGCAGCCATCATCACAATCCAGTTTTAAAATACTCTCATTACACCAAAAAGTTCCCTATACCTCTTTGCACTCCCACCCTGGCCTCAGATAACCACTTACCTGTTTCTACAGTTTTGCCTTTTCTAGAAATTTCATGTAAATCGATTTACACAATATGAAGTCCTTCATGTCTGGCTTCTTTCACTTTTTCATGTTTTTGAGATTCGTCCATCTTGTTGCATGTATTAATGATTAATTCCTTTTTATAGTTGATAGTATTCCATCATATGGGTATATCACATTTTGCTTGTCTATGAATATTTGGGTTGCCTTTCCAGTTTCTGGCTACTATGGCTAGTATTATTATGAATATCCTCAAACAAATCTTACTGTGGATATAGGTTTTCATTTCTCTTGGGTAGACATCTAGGCCTGGATTGCTGGTTTACGTGGTAATTGGGTTTAACTTTTTAAGAAACTGCCAAACTGTTTTACAAGTGAGAGGTTGTCTTTTATAATCCCACCAACAGTGTATTTAGGTTCCAGTTTATCCACATTCTCATCAACACTTGGTATAGTCTAGCTTTTAATAGTAGTCATTTTAATAGGAGTAACAGGGCATTTCATTATTATTTAATTTGTATTTCTCTAATGATTAATGATGTTGATCAGCTTTTCAAGAAATTTGTCACCCATTTATCTTCTTTGATGTGGTATCTATTTGACATCTTTATCTCTTTTTTGTTGAGTTGTTTGTCTCTAATTATAGAGTTGTAAAAGTTGTTTAAATTTTGTGGATACAAATCCTTTATCAGTTGTATGTTTTGTCAACATTTTTGCACAGTCTGTGACTTGCCTTTCCATCTTCTGAATATTGTCTTTTGAAGAGCCAACATTTTTAACTTCTTAACTTTTTTTTTTATATATTTTTTATTTTATTTATTTGACAGAGAGAGACACAGTGAGAGAGGAAACACAAGCAGGGGGAGTGGGAGAGGGAGAAGCAGGCTTTCTGCTGAGCAGGGAGCCCAATGCGGGGCTCGATCCCAGGACCCTGGGATTATGACCTGAACCGAAGGCAGACGCTTAACGACTGAGCCACCCAGGCGCCCCTTAACTTTTTTTTTTAATTTTTTAATTCTTATGTTAATCCCCATACATTACATCATTAGTTTTATTTATTTTTATTTATTTTTATTTATTTATTTATTTGTTTATTTTATTCTTATGTTAATCCCCATACATTACATCATTAGTTTTAGATGAAGTGTTCCATGATTCATTGTTTGTGCATAACACCCAGTGCTCCATGCAGAA
>NW_028042266.1:0-458 GCF_054177405.1 Leptonychotes weddellii
CAGTGATGGAGAAACGGTGTTCTTTCCCTCAAGGAGCCCAGCTGATGTGTTCCTGAGTCCCCTCTGTTGTCAGTAACGGGGGCTCTGGGTGACCTCCCTCGAATCTCTCCTGCGCCCCATCCATCTGGGGAGGGGGGTCTGGATGAGGGTTCAGCACAGAGGCGGCATTCCCCTTACCCCCCCCCTTACCCCCCCCCCCAGCTTTGCTGCAAACCTGAGGGCCTGTTGGTGACGTTTGTAACGCAGGCGGGAGAAGCTTCGGGGCTGTTCCAGCAGACGGTGGGGGGGCCTCCGGGTGCATCAGACCTGGCAGCGTGAAGTCAGCGGGCTTTCTCCATGCACCCCGTCGTCATGGTCTTGTTGAGAGCATCTAGAGGATGCTGATTGCCCGACTCTGCCCCCACTTGGCTCTCTCCCCCAAACCCGGTGCTGGGAGAAAAGGGAAAGAATCTGGCAAA
>NW_028042267.1:0-458 GCF_054177405.1 Leptonychotes weddellii
AACTTGAGACTTTGGTTGTAGATGAGCCCCTGCAAGGAGAGTCTCTCTGATGGAAGAGATTGACAATGATAATACCCAACACTTAAAGAGTGCTTCCTATGTGCCAGGCCCTGGTGTAAATCCTTTACACATATTAACTGATACGTTCACAGAAACCCAATGAGGTAGGTAACTACCGGCCTTTAGTGGCTTTTGAGACTATGGCACAGTTAATATAAGCAACTTGCCCCAGGTCACACATAGCTAGTCAGTACCAGCTGGGATAAGAACCCAGACAGATTGTCTCCAGCCTGGACTCTTAAATCTCTAAATGGTGCCGTCTCCCTAAGACAGGACGGGGACAGAGGCACCATGGACAGCAATGATGGGAGAGAAAGGAAAGGATCATTTGAAGAATATTGAGAATGGGAAGCTAAAAAAAGGAGTGGGAAGGCCAAGGGAAGAAGGAGTTTTCAGAA
>NW_028042268.1:0-458 GCF_054177405.1 Leptonychotes weddellii
TTATATAGTGTGCACCCTTGTGCAGATGCATTTAAATCTTACACTGTGGTGAAGGGATGATTTTTATAATGCTGCAGTAGAATTGGATTACTTAGCTGTGTTCTTGTCTGATATAGAAAATAAATGTTTGCATTATTTCCACATAGGGGAAATAAGGGAATACTTTTCTTTTTATATTTCTGTGTTTAGAGTGACCTTCTTGGTCAGAAAATACCCATCTCTTCGTGTGCTTTCTACTTGTTTTCACTTGCCCCCCCCCACTCTTTTTGGGCTAAAGATAGTCCTTTTTCACTGGCTTCATCACTACTGTATCATTCACAGCATAATTGTGCAAGTATATGTCATGCTGGGTTTAATATGTAATATAGTGATTATGTAAGGTAATACCCATAACAGCTGTAGTTTCTTACTTGGCCAAGCGATTTCATATTTAAATTATAGGTTTCTACTTTGGTGAA
>NW_028042269.1:0-458 GCF_054177405.1 Leptonychotes weddellii
TGACCTGAGCCGAAGGCAGACGCTTAACTGTCGGAGACACCCAGGCGTCCCTTAAGACTGTTTTTAAATAGGGGAGCCTGGGTGGCTCAGTCGTTAAGCGTCTGCCTTCGGCTCGGGTCATGATCCCAGGGTCCTGGGATCGAGCCCCACATCGGGCTCCCTGCTCAGCGGGAAGTCTGCTTCTCCCTCACCCACTCTCCCCGCTTGTGTTCCATCTCTCACTGTGTCTCTCTCTGTCAAATAAATAAATAAAATCTTTAAAAAAAAAAAAAGACTGTTTTTAAATAAACTTTATTATATAATCTTTCAAGACATAGAGTTAAAATAATATTCTTTGTACATAAAATCACTTAAATACCACAGATTAAGTAAAATGGTGAAATAATTCTTATCTTAAAGATTGAGGTTCCATTTTATTGTTTAAGGGGCAGGGCCACAGGGTGTCTGTCCCCCCCCCA
>NW_028042270.1:0-458 GCF_054177405.1 Leptonychotes weddellii
AAAACAAAAAACCCTAAAGTAGGAGTCACTGCAACAGTAACTGGTAAAAGTTTATCGTGCACCAGGAGGTCTGTAAAACCAGGAGCACTCAAACCAAAACAGGGAATGAGGCTCGGAGATATATTGCTGAAATGCAGCTTACATAGTGTGGAAGCAGGGACCGATTATTCTTCATGGTGATGGGTTACAATATTAGAATTTTCTTTTTTTTTTAAAAGATTTTTTATTTATTTATTTGAGAGAGAGAGAATGAGAGAGAGCACATGAGAGGGGGGAGGGTCAGAGGGAGAAGCAGACTCCCCGCTGAGCAGGGAGCCCGATGCGGGACTCGATCCCGGGACTCCAGGATCATGACCTGAGCCGAAGGCAGTCGCTTAACCAACTGAGCCACCCAGGCGCCCCAATATTAGAATTTTCTTAAGGGGCGCCTGGGTGGCTCAGTCAGTTGGGCGTCTGCC
>NW_028042271.1:0-458 GCF_054177405.1 Leptonychotes weddellii
GGTGGGCCTGAGAGTTTTCATTTCTAACACATTCTAAGATGATGCTGATGCTGATGCTGATGCTGTTGGCCCAGGGATCACGCTTTGGGAACCATGGCTCTACACCTATGTCATCCTGACTGGACTCTATCATCCCTTGGTGCTCAAAACCCCAAGCACAGCAACACTAACCAAATGGGGTTAATTCCATTCTGAACTCCCCCGCTGCGTTCCTTACCCCAATTTGGAAATGGAATTAAAGCAGAGAAGTAAAAAAATCAACTATATTCTTGGAGTCTGAACTGAGTGAATATTTCCAGGAAGAAGAACAAAACTAGATCTCCTCTCCCCACTCCTGCCCCGGGCTCCAAGGAAAGTGTAAGTAAGAAAAGTAAGAAAGCTAAGAAAGCAGTTAGAGAGATACAGATGAAGAATGGCTGAATGTTGATCATTCCTGATGCTCAGTGATGGGTACATGA
>NW_028042272.1:0-458 GCF_054177405.1 Leptonychotes weddellii
GTGAATTGTGTAAGACTGTTGAATCACAGACCTGTACCTCTGAAACAAATAATACAGTATATATTAAAAAACAAAAGAAGACGGTAGGAAGGGAAAAATGAAGGTGGGGAATCGGAGGGGGAGACAAACCATGAGAGACTATGGACTCTGAGAAACAAACTGAGGGTTTTAGAGGGGAGAGGGGTGGGGAATGGGTTAGGCCGGTGATGGATATTAAAGAAGGAACGTACTGCATGGAGCACTGGGTGTTTTCCTAACATGAATTAAGAAGATATTCTCTAATATATTCTTCTAGCTTACAGCTGCCCAAGAGAGATATCAGAACTACATGTGTTACTTAAAAATTTCCACATTTAAAAAAATAAAAAGAATCATGTGAATTTAATTGTAATGATATATTTTATTTACCCAATATATCCCAAATATCATAATTTCAACATACAATCAATATAAAAAAA
>NW_028042273.1:0-458 GCF_054177405.1 Leptonychotes weddellii
AAGCTTCAGGCTACACTGAAGAGGCAGCTGGGATCCCCCTTCCTATAGACAACCTGTGGCTCCCATTTATTCACATCTCTTCTCCTTCCCCACCCCCCAAGCCATGTTTTCTGTTTGGGTACTTAAACATCTCTTTTAAAATAAAGCTTGCATTTTTTTTTTAAAGATTATTTATTTATTTATTTGACAGAGAGAGAGACACAGCAAGAGAGGGAACACAAGCAGGGGGAGTGGGAGAGGGAGAAGCAGGCTTCCCACTGATCCCAGGACCCTGGGATCATGACCTGAGCCGAAGGCAGACGCTTAATGACTGAGCCACCCAGGCGCCCCAAAGCTTGCATTTCTTTTTCAACATTTCCTTGGCGATTCGGGGTCTTTTCTGATTCCATACAAATTTTAGGATTGTTTGTTCCAGCACTTTGAAAAATGTCATTGGAATTTTGATCGGGATGGCATTG
>NW_028042274.1:0-458 GCF_054177405.1 Leptonychotes weddellii
GCTGAGATTCTTTTGTAGCGTGATTATTATAATTCAACTGAAAACACTCTTAAGATTTTATGAATTTATAAGATGATTTATCAGCCTTGCTCCAGATGTTGCTTTCTAGGCTGTAATTTTTATGAGCCTGTTTTATAGGTCAAAGAGCTACAAATCAGGGTGACTAGTTATAGCCTCAAGTCTGGAAAGGTGATACTTATCATTTAGGGGGCAGGAAAGCAATGGAATGACCATTTAAAAGTTTTTTTTTTTTTAAGTCAGCTCCATGCCCAGCATGGAGCCCAGCACAGGGCTTGATTTCACGACCCTGATATCAAGACCTGAGCTGACATCAAGAGTTAGATGCTCAATCGACTGAGCCACCTGGGCACCCTGAAAGTTTTGCATTTTAATGAATGTATGAGATATAAATATAGGTGAGACCTGGCCCAGGTCACTTAAGAACCTGGAATATTGCC
>NW_028042275.1:0-458 GCF_054177405.1 Leptonychotes weddellii
GGACCTTAACAGCATAAGCTTCTGCTTCTTGCTAATGGTTGCTCATTTTTAAAGAATTTACTCTGTATTGTTTTAGTTAATTTTATATATTAAGACTTAGTTTTTTTTTTTTAAAGATTTTATTTATTTGACAGAGAGAGACACAGCGAGAGAGGGAACACAAGCAGGGGGAGTGGGAGAGGGAGAAGCGGGCTTCCCATCAAGCAGGGAGCCAGATGCAGGGCTCGATCCCAGAACCCTGGGATCATGACCTGAGCTGAAGGCAGACGCTTAACGACTGAGCCACCCAGGTGCCCAAGACTTAGTTTTTACAACACCACTTAGGTGTCCAAGTTTTCAGAATTCTGAAATGAAAGATTCCCTTGGTCAGATCATTGGGGATAATGTTGTATAAGAGATCTAGGAGGGTCATAAGGCACATGAATATACTGAAGGCTCTGATGATTTCTGCATTTAAA
>NW_028042276.1:0-9574 GCF_054177405.1 Leptonychotes weddellii
TTTTTTTTTTAAAGATTTTATTTATTTATTTGAGAGAGAGAGAGTGAGAGACAGAGAGCATGAGAGGGAGGAGGGTCAGAGGGAGAAGCAGACTCCCCGCCGAGCAGGGAGCCCGATGCGGGACTCGATCCCGGGACTCCAGGATCATGACCTGAGCCGAAGGCAGTCGCTTAACCAACTGAGCCACCCAGGCGCCCCGCACCGTGAAACATCTTAAGAATTCTTTCTTGATTGTCACTCTCAACGATCCCACAACATAACCATCTTTATTTCATAGATGATGAAACTCAGATCCAGGGAGTGACTAATCTCCAATTAAAATTCTCTTCAAAAAAAAAAAAAAATTCTCTTCTCAGGCAAAACATTTCCAATCTTTTCAACAGTTCCTTAAAGGACATAGCTTCTAGATCCTGAAAACTGTAGCTGTCTCTTTTTAAGACACACTCTAGTTTGCCAGTGGCCCCTCTTAGAATGTGGTGCTCACACAAAATTATTAGATGGGATTTTAATAGAGCAGAGTATAACGGAATGATTAATAACTGCATTCCTCAGCCAGGCTGCAGTTAGACACCTTTAAGCCTGGGCAGGTAGCCTAAGCCACCTCAGTTCAGAAATTGTGCCATTTAGCAAAGCTGTTGACATATACATTCTAGTAATCAAGCTCCAATCTGACTACTCAGCTGATCAAGTCATGTTATTTTTGCTTACCTGGTTTTGCATACTCATGTTTCTCAAAAACAGTTTGCTTACTCCTTTATCCTTACCCCCCCAATACTTAAACTTTTTTTTTTTTTTTTAAGTAGGCTCCACACCCAGCATGGAGCCCAACGTGGGGCTCAAACTCATGACTCTGAGATCAAGACCTGAGCTGAGATCAAGGGTAAGACACTCAACTGGCTGAGCCACCCAGGTGCCCCGCCCCATACTTAAAGCAAAATCTAACAGGTTTCTGTTAAAACTGATGCTTCGAAGCCTAGTTAATTCTTAGAGTCTGAGCAACTAGCAGTTCTCTGCAACTTGCATGTGATCTGATTTCCCAGCTTGCTAGGGAAACTTCTATCTTTAGGAAACTACCTATCCTCATTAGTCCTGCAAGATATTCTCTGAAAGCACTGCAAATATGGAAAATAACAAGATGGTAATATGACAAGTATTAAAAATAAGGAGAAGATGTATGCACAGAGACAATGAAAGGTACATGGGTATCACAGTCCTGACCCCACCAAAAGAAAGGGTGGAGAAAACAGTAGTTGAACTATAAGAGACCAGTCTAAACTAAAGAAGGGAAAAGGGAAAGGAAGCAGGGTTTTTGTAGCAAAAGTATTAACAACCTAAGTTGCAAAGAAACTATTTCCAGGGTACTTTATTTTTATGTTTTGCTATTTGTCTTGTCATCTTCCCAATTTCACAGGCTCCTGAGGTATGAAGAAACTAAATTTTAAGTTACCTAATCAAGAGGTTCCAAATGCCAGTCCAAGAGAACAGGTTAGCTGTATCAGAATCACTTAGGGAAGGAAATTTTTGAAAAAAGTTATCTTTCCCCTCAAATTCCAAAATCTCACCTCCTCTTCCCACCCCCAAACATACAAAATCAGGATTGAATAAGCCCAAACTCCTCTGCAGGGCACTGTGACATACAAGTTCGGGAAGCTGATTATTTCACCCATGTCTGACTATCTCCTGTAACAGGAAACTTATTACCTCCAAAATAGCATGTTCTATTCATTAAGGGGGAGGGGGGTAAGAACGATTTTAGATTTTAGAGTCATACGGGTCTGAATGCCAGCCAGCTTTTCTTCTTACGAATAGTTCTATGGCCTTCTTCTTAACTTCTAATGTATTATTACGGAAATTTTCAGATATACAAAAGTAGAGGAATATAATAAACAACCATGTATCCATCATCAGCTTCAATTATCAACATATAGCCAATCTTGTTGCATCTATAAGCACCCTATTCCCAGCTCCTCATTCTATTAAAACTCTAATTTATTACATTTCACTTGCAAATTCTTCAGTATACATCTCTAAAACATAAGAGCTCATTTAACTGCAATACCATTATTACATGAAAAAATTAGTAATTCCTTAACTTTTTTTTTTTTTTTGAAAGATTTTATTTATTTATTTGACACAGAAAGAGAGATAGCTAGAGAGGCAACACAAGCAAGGCGGAGTGGGAGGAGAAGCAGGCTCCTGGCTGAGCAGGGAACCCGATGCGGGGCTTGATCCCAGGATCCTGGGATCATGACCTGAGCCAAAGGCAGACGCTTAACGACTGAGCCACCCAGGCGCCCCAATTCCTTAACTTCTTTACATTTCCTCAATTGTAAAATAGGTATGGGTTTTTCTGTCCTCATAGGATTCTTAGGAACTCTCTACTGTCTCTGTGACTATTAAAAAAAAAAAAAAAAAAAGTGTAGTTTGAACATCTACACACAGATAAAAAGAATGTAGCTCTTAGGTTCTGAGTTCTGATCTTGGATCACTAGACAGTAAATAATTCCAGTGGTCCAGAAACCTTAATTTAAGATGATAACCACAATTCATCTAGAATGGTAATCTCAGCTCACCTGGAATAATGTTTCCCTTAGTGGATAAATGACTTTCCAATCCTGAGAAAGTTAGAATTTGAGACAGATGATAAAATAAACCAGTCATTTATAAATATTTTATTAAATTCAAGGTAATCTATGTATTGTGGTCACAATGCATATATTGTAGAGATGTGAATACATACATACAAAGGTGTGATGCAAGGAGGATTATTTGAAAGTGACCTGGATGCTCATTCTGAACTGAATGGACAATCAGGGGCTCTCTGTCTTCTACCAGTGGGAGGACTGAGCCTACACTTAGCTCCCTACAGGACTACGAGCTTCCTTTTCTCTGATAGCAGAGACTGCAACTTTCCATAGCTCCAAGATCTCCATAGATCTTCAAGTTCTAGGCAGTTGCCCTTCCCAAACAACTCCTGAAAACAGCTGAAATCCCTAATTCAGACTACAAGTGTCAGGCACCATGCCCTCATGCTGTGATGCTTCACCGGTAAAAAGGAGACCCATACTTAGGGAGGGATCTCTCCACTGGAACACTGACCCAAATGTGAATGAAGCAGTGACCTGACCTGAGCAAGATCGGAGGATCAGGTGACTAGTGCCTTTTTTTTTTTTAATTGAAGTAAAATTCACAGAACATAAAATTAGCTGTTTTAACTATTTAAAAATGTACAATTCACTGGCTTTCAGTACATTCACAATGTTGTGTGGTCATCACCACTATGGTAAGAACACTGAAACGGTCTAATTCTAGAATATTTTCATCACCCCCCCAAAAGCAATCATCCTCATTCCCGCCTTCCCCACTCCTAGAAAATACTGATCTGCTTTCTTTCTCTATGGATTTGCCTTTTCTGGACATATGATATAAAATGAATCATACAATACATGGTCTTTTGTATGTGGCTTCTTTCATTTATAATGTTTTTAAGGTTCATCCATGTTATAAACCAGGACTTCACTCTTTTTTTGTAGGTAATATTACACTCATTCCATTCATCAGTTGATGGGAACTTGGGTTGTTTCCACTTTGGGGCTATTATGAATAAAGTTGCTATGAACAATCCAATTTTTAGAATGAGCAAAATGACTTAAGTAGAGATTTCTCCAAAAAAATATACAAATGGCCAATTAAGCACATGAAAAGATACTCAACATCATTAATCATCAAGAAATGTAAATCAAAACCACAATGATACCGTTTCATATCCATCAGGATGGCTATAATCCAAAAAAATGGAAAATAACAAGTGCTGGCAAGGATGTGGAGAAACTGCAACTCTCATACATTGCTGGTGGGATGTAAAATGATGCAACCACTATGGGAAGCAGTTTGGTAATGCCTCAAAACGCTAAACATAGAATTACCAGCAATTCCTCTTCTAGGTATACTCCCCCTCCGCTCCTGCCCTTTTTTTTTTTTTTTGGATGACTCATGGCTTAAAGTTTCCCCTTCTTTTTTTTTTAAAAGATTTTATTTATTTATTTGACAGAGAGATAGAGAGAGAACACAAGTAGGCAGAGGGAGAGGGAGAAGCAGGCTCCCCGCAGAGCGGGGAGCCCGATGCGGAACTCGATCCCAGGACCCTGGGATCATGACCTGAGCTGAAGGCAGCCGCTTAACCGACTGAGCCACCCAGGCGCCCTCCCCTTCTCCTTTTAAATACTTTAGAAAATGACTGTTATTTTGTAAAAACAAAAACCACAAGATGACAGAGATATTAAGAGAAAATAATTTGACATTATATTTAGGATTTCAATTTAAAATGTATAATTAACTTGTGATTTCTGAAAGTATTAAAGAGATTATGTGACTAAATTTGTAAATACTGAAAAGCTTAAAAGAACATATTCTTAGTGTGAGCTGTAGTCAAAATACACTTATAAAACATTGTATTAGTTAAGATTTTCCTCTTTTCTGATAACATCATCCAAAAATATCCTCATCTCTTTTTCTAAGTCTCCTTACTACCTGCTTCTTTCTCCAAAATGGCTTTTCAAAGTCACAATTCAAGATATACCCATCAAAAATCATGCAAAATTCGATTATTTGTGGGTGGGGGGATAGGATAACTGGGTAATGGGCATTAAGGAAGGCATGTGATGTGATGAGCACTGGGTGTTATATGCAACTGATGAATTGTTGAACACTATATCTGAAACTAATGGTGTACTATGTGTTGGCTAATTGAATTTAAATTAAAAAAAAAAAAAATCGCTTCTCCTTCCCTAAAGGCTAGTTGATTCCTAGTGCCTAGAGAGTAGTTAAGTGCTGATCTAATTAGCTGAATGCTGTAATTCACATTAAGGGGAGAATGAGGCTTAAACATTCCCAAGATCCACAGATATTATAAGAGCAAAATAGAAATCTGCAATGATATACTGTATTTGCAAAGGAAAAGTCTAAACCCTGCTGCCTTTCTTCTGAGGGAAGAAGATATCCTTTCCCAGCTACCCTTAACTAATTTTTACAGATAGTAAGACAATATGAACTCAGCAACTACACCACATAGGCTATACATTCTTGACTTTCATCAATATAGGTGTTTAAAGAGTCCTTTAATGGCTTTTATTTCCCTCCCTCCCTTTATTCCATTCATTCATTCATTCATGGTTAAAATCAACAAAACATTATATGGGAAAATTCCCATAATTGGGTTAAAACCCAAAATTCCTTGTTTACCCTGAAAAATTAAAGAGATAATGAAGAGAAAGTAGGACCATATATAATGAGAGGACATGGAGAGACATAAAAATTATCTTAAATGCCTATCAGTGACAGCCAGATCCTTGATTAGGTTTTTTAAAAATTTATAATCCTATTAAAAATATTAATAGCAACTAATTGTTCAATTGACCTAAACACATTTAATCCTTTCCCACACAATCTAAGATTCACAGCACATTTAAGAATAAAGAAAACAAGATTCAAAATGAAAAATAGTTCTTTTATCTAATAAATTATATACTTAAACATGAATTCTGTGTTATACTACTAAGTTTGAGAAGTTAGTAAGAAAAGACTATACCTGAGATATCTGGCCCTGGACTTTTGTAAACTGAGTTGTTCGAATATTTAAAGACTGGCTTCTTGTTACTGTTGCCCCAGAAGATTTTCCATTCACCTTTCTTTCAAAGTGACAACTTGCTGGTGATCGCTCTTCAAGAAGAACAGCATCCCAAGGATCCTCTGCTAGTAAACCTGGAATATTTTTCTCTTCTTCATGGTCTAATACCTCCACATTGTCCACCTTAGGTTTACTTAGGGGATCCAAGTCTAACCAGTCGAATTTACTTATATCTTCAGACTTTGGAGATATCTGTAGATTGCTGACTGTTGCTTTTGAATTTGTTATCTCCAAATCAGTCCTCGCTTTTCCATTTTTTAAAAATTCTGATGTACTAGCTATTTTGTCAAACAGCTTTGCCATGTCAGGACTGACTACTGGATGATAGAAAGGTAAGCTTCCTTGTGGATGAAAGGGCGTGGCAGGTGTCAAAGGGTATGAAAAATATGGAGACTGTCCTGGAAAAGTTAAATATATAGGTTCTGTGGACGGAAAGGTAGGCATTCTTGGATTGAAGCCATTTTGGAATGCAGTCTGTTTACTGCTATAAGTTGACTGATAAATAGAAGGTAAAGTATAAGTGGAAGGCCCAGATAATCCAGGTGGCCACTGTCCTCTCTGAAGAGTAGGTCTAAGATAGACCTGTGTTGAAAATGAAGGGCTCAGAACAGGAGTAACTGGCAAGACAGGTGTTTTCCTGGTCTCAAAACTGTCATCCAGCAGTAGTTTCTCAAGTTCAGCTTGGGTGAGCTTTTCTACATCAATATCTACTGCTCTTTTTTGGGTATCCGATTCAGGAAACACCATGAGATCATAATCCTGTTTGTTATAAACTTGTGCTTTCTGTCTGGTGTTGCTTGACAACTCAAAGCCTCTCTGATTATCAGTCACTCGTCTATCCTTTTGCAGTTTTGCTAAAGCCTCTGCTTCCATCTGTAATGCTTCTTCTTTGTCCACTTCTTTTGTTCTTGTTGGTTCCAGATGTGATGAACATTGCTTAAATCCATTATTGTTGGATATCTGAGCCATGTCCATTTAAAAGACCAAACCTTCCCTAATCTATTTTTTCTTGAAGCTTCCAAAATAGCAAGACCTATACATAAAAATAAACATAACACTCAATTAGATTTTTTTAAACACAAATAAATTTATTTTGTTTGTAACTTACCTCCTATGATTTAGGATTTAAAGCCACTTACAAATAAACCACCAAATCAAGATAAAATGAACAGTTGTGGGAAATCTGGGTGAAGAAACATTTTTTTTTTTTTTTAAGATTTTATTTATTTATTTGAGACAGAGAGAATGAGAGACAGAGAGCATGAGAGGGAGGAGGGTCAGAGGGAGAAGCAGACTCCCCGCCGAGCAGGGAGCCCGATGCGGGACTCGATCCCGGGACTCCAGGATCACGACCTGAGCCGAAGGCAGTCGCCCAACCAACTGAGCCACCCAGGCGCCCGGTGAAGAAACATTTTTAAAATATCTTAAACACTGCTGGGTTAAGGGATATGTTTAGACATACATGACTTTACCTCATTCCCTGACCTAACAGGAAAGCTAGCACTGTAAATGAACTCAAGAACCTTTCAGGGCGCCTGGGTGGCTCAGTAGTTAAGCCTCTGCCTTCAGCTCACGTCATGATCCCATGGTCCTGGGATCAAGCCCCGCATCCAGCTCCCTGCTCAGTGGGGAGCCTACTTCTCCTCCCACTCCCCCTGCTTGTGTTCCCTCTCCCTGTCAAATAAATAAATAAAAATATTTAAAGAACCTCCCATTTCAGGTGTCACAATGGCTGCTGTTAACCAACAGCACTTTTGGCAGGACTCTTGGCACAAAATGGCTAAGTGCTAGTCACATATTTTCAAGAGTCTGAACAGGGTTTACTGTTATGCAAACAGCAAGTTAAAATGGTTTCAATCTTTTGCTATTTGTTAAATAACTCATAAGCCAATTAGCAATAAAAGTACTCAATATCTAGTCAACGAAATCAAGGAACTATTATCAAAACATCATATGAAAAACTGATAAAGGGTTTATAATATTCTACAACTATTAATGTATAATGTAACATAAATTAGAAAAATAAGAGTGTTAAAGCTACAAGAAGCTGCAATACTCCACTCAAAGGTTAAATTACGGCTGAATTTGTCACAGTTTTGACCACACTTCTATTGGATTATATGTAGTTAAATCATTACACTACTGGGGTACCTGGCTGGCTCAGTTGGTGGAGCATGTAGCTCTTGATCTCAGGGTTATGAATTCGAGCCCCACGTTGGGCACAGAGTTTAAGAAAATAGTTATAATACTAAAATTTCTCCTTTTTAAATTGCTAAAATATTTATTCATAAACCAGAATAGTTCATTAAACTTTCTCATCGATCAGTTCATAAAAATTTGTAGTCTTCTATTTAAGATAAACACATTTTAGATCAAAATTACCCTTTGAATCAAGATAACCAATTAAAGGGTTAGCTACTGTGTAACAAGGCCCATTTCTTGCTTCTAATCAATATGATTCAGGGGTTAATTTTGGGTTCTGGAGTCACATCAGCTTGATTTAGGAGGCTGTAAGAGCTTGGGCAAGTGAAAACATTTCCACAAGCCTTAGTTTCCTAACTTTTAAAATGCAAAAGTATCGGGCGCCTGGGTGGCTCAGTCGTTAAGCGTCTGCCTTCGGCTCAGGTCATGATCCCAGGGCCTGGGATTGAGCCCCACATCAGGCTCTCTGCTCCGCGGGAAGCCTGCTTCTCCCTCTCCCACTCCCCCTGCTTGTGTTCCCTCTCTCGCTGTGGGTCTCTCTCTGTCAAATAAACAAATAATATCTTTAAAAAAATAAAAAATAAAATGAAAAAGTATCTATCCCCGATATTATAAGGATTAAATGAAACAACGCAACTAAAAAGTGCTTATCACTGGCTTTGAGCATAAGCATTAAATAAATCACATTATTAATCTAACTGATTTGAGATTCACCTAGTTTGAACACCTAGAAATCAAGGGAGCTCCTACTTACATCCTTTTTCTAGCACAGTGCTTCTCTAAAGTATATATGGAATAAAAGTTTAATGACAGGAGGTAGGGAAACACTCAAAGTGAATTCAAATTAATGTAACACAAATGAAAATCCTAAGTGTTGAGGTAATACTAATGAAAAATTATTAGTGATGAGGACATAAAGAAATATTCAAGGAAGACAGCCTTTGCAGTTCTTTTATACGACTATAGTTGAACTTCTGAGGCATTTCACTGAAAAGCTTTTCCAAATTTTTCCCTTCTGTGGTAGACTGCAAAACTAGGCACAACGTACACTTAAAATTTGTATACTTCATTGTATGTAAATATTTCATCTCAAGGAAAAACTGTAAACAGATGCTTTTACTAAATATACACAAACTACTTAGAGGAAAGTACTGATGTCTACTATTTACTCTGAAATTCATTAAAAAATAATATAAGTGGGGCGCCTGGGTGGCTCAGTTGGTTAAGCAACTGCCTTCGGCTCGGGTCATGATCCTGGAGTCCCGGGATCGAGTCCCGCATCGGGCTCCCTGCTCAGCGGGGAGTCTGCTTCTCCCTCTGACCTTCCCCCCTCTCATGCTCTCTCTATCTCATTCTCTCTCTCAAATAAATAAATAAAATCTTTAAAAAAAAAAAATAAAAAAAAATAAATAAATAAAAAATAATATAAGTTGGGGCGCCTAGGTGGCTCAGTCGTTAAGCGTCTGCCTTCGGCTCTGGGATCAGGCCCCACATCGGGCTCCCTGCTCAGTGGAAAGCCTGCTTCTCCCTCTCCCACTCCCCTTGCTTGTGTTCCCTCTCTCGCTGTGTCTCTCTCTGTCAAATAAATAAATAAAACTTTAAAAAAAATAAGTTAATTAGCTGTGAGAGGGATAGATGGATGAACGTGATAAAGCAAGTACAGGAAAATATTAATAGAACAATCTC
>NW_028042277.1:0-458 GCF_054177405.1 Leptonychotes weddellii
CACTGCGGCACGCCCTGGGAGATTAGCTGACATTTCATGCTTCCGTGTCGAAAACACTCCCTCTCAGTCTGCCTTCCTGATATTTTGTTGAGACTCTGATTAAACCTTGACTGAGGATGCTTAGATGCTGGCCAGATTTTACTCTGAAGGATACTACCACCTGGAAACAAGGAAAAGGAGAAATGAGGAAGAAAAGGAAAAAAAAAAAAGTTGTTTTCATTCGAAACACTTCCAAAGCTTGATGGGGCTCAAATAGAGTATCATTAATTATCTCAATAGCTGGAAAGAGAATACAAATCCTAAAAACATAGCTATCAAATGTTATGGCATCTGGGAACCCTAGTGGCTGGCTACTTAAAATGGTTTTTCAGGATAATTTTACTGTACTTCAGCGTAATAAGCTGGAGAGATGCTGTTGGATCTCACAGCTGCTTCCCCTCTGGCCCCACTCTCTGCTA
>NW_028042278.1:0-458 GCF_054177405.1 Leptonychotes weddellii
TTCATGACCACATTCTTCCCACCACACCACGAAGGAGCCTTCTTGGGGGGAAACAGTCACTGGCATTCTGTTAGCTCTCCAATCTCCACAAGACGGAGAGGATCATAACCGAATCCTATTCTTGGGCTGGTTGGATAGACACACAGACTCAGAGAGCAAGCACTCTCTCTGTTTCTGGAATTAAAATCTTTTTTTTTTTTTTAACATTTTAATAATGTTCTCAAAAGTTATTCCTCAAAGGTTTATTAAAACTCAAATTATTGGGCGCCTGGGTGGCTCAGTTGGTTAAGCGACTGCCTTCGGCTCAGGTCATGATCCTGGAGTCCCGGGATCGAGTCCCGCATCGGGCTCCCTGCTCGGCGGGGAGTCTGCTTCTCCCTCTCCCACTCCCCGTTTGTGTTCCCTCTCTTGCTGTGTCTTTCTCTGTCAAATAAATAAATAAAATCTTTAAAAAAAAA
>NW_028042279.1:0-458 GCF_054177405.1 Leptonychotes weddellii
AGAGACCAGGGTTCCCCAGGGAGGGTCCTGCCCCAAGCGGCGGGCCTCCGAGAGACCGGGGCTTCCCAGGGAGGGTCCTGCCCCAAGCAGCGGGCCGCAGTTAGAGAGACCGGGGCTTCCCAGGGAGGGTCCTGCCCCAAGCAGCGGGCCGCAGTTAGAGAGACCGGGGCTTCCCAGGGAGGGTCCTGCCCCAAGCGGCAGGGGACAGTTAGAGAGACCGGGGCTTCCCAGGGAGGGTCCTGCCCCAAGCAGCGGGCCTCAGTTAGAGAGACCGGGGCTTCCCAGGGAGGGTCCTGCCCCAAGCAGCGGGCCGCAGTTAGAGAGACCGGGGCTTCCCAGGGAGGGTCCTGCCCCAAGCGGCGGGGGGCAGTTAGAGTTCCCAGGGACAATCCAGCATGGTACCTCAGCTGTATTACCTTGATTAACTGTCTCTGAAGCTCAGTTTCCTGGTCTCTGTA
>NW_028042280.1:0-458 GCF_054177405.1 Leptonychotes weddellii
AAAAAGGGAAGAAGATAGCAGGAGGGGAAGAATGAAGGGGGGGGATCAGAGGGGGAGACGAACCATAAGAGACTATGGACTCTGAGAAACAAACTGAGGGTTCTAGAGGGGAGGGGTGGGGGGATGGGCTAGCCTGCTGATGGGTATGAAAGAGGACACATACTGCATGGAGCACTGGGTGTTACATGCAAACAGTGAATCATGGAACACTACATCAGAAACTAATGATGTAATGTATGGTCATTAACATCATAATTTAAAAAAAATACTGAGCCCTTTCTGGAACATTTTCCAATGTTTTCAGAACTTCAGTAAACTGCCTGACTTGTAGGTAAGTAAATTCAACCATTTTTCTGTAGTTCACCTCAGTATTTTTTAAAAATACATGTATCACGTTGTCTTTTTCTCTTAAAGCCCAATTGCAACAAATTATTCTATAACCTGTATCACATGGTGGT
>NW_028042281.1:0-458 GCF_054177405.1 Leptonychotes weddellii
CCTGCGGGGGGCGGTGCTAACCACAGGGGCGAGATCCTGCCGGGGGGGGAGGCTGTTAATCACAGGGGTGAGATCCTGCAGGGGGGTGGGTGCTAATCACAGGGGTGAGATCCTGCGGCGGGGGGGGGCTGTTAATCACAGGGCTGAGATCTTGCAGGGGTGGGTGCTAATCACGGGGTTGTGGTCCTATGGGGGGGGTGCTAATCACAGGGGTGAGGTCCTGTGGGGTGGGTGCTAATCACAGGGGTGAGATCCCGTGGGGGGGGGGCTGTTAATCACAGGGCTGAGATCCTGCAGGGGTGGGTGCTAATCACAGGGGTGAGGTCCTATGGGGGGGTGCTAATCACAGGGGTGAGGTCCTCGGGGGGTGCTAATCCCAGAGGTAAGGTCCTGCGGGTCGCTGGAGCCCCAGCAGGCTGGCGGCAGGTGATAACGGGTCCTTCCTGTGCTCGGCTCCC
>NW_028042282.1:0-458 GCF_054177405.1 Leptonychotes weddellii
ATGAGAGAAACATTTTTGAGCTTGATGAGGACCGTGCTGTGTGTCTTTCAGGTGTCTTTCGATGCAACCGGACTTCGTACGCGTCCTCCTGAGTTGCAATTTGTTCCTTTTCTCTGCCGTTCCGTTGGTGAAGATAGCACCCTTTATCCTGCTAGGGAGCATTTGGGCTCTTTCCAGTGTTTTGACGTGTCAAGTAGCACTGTTTAGAACATTTTTTATTCTCGTTCGTGTGTCCTGGAGTGCACTTCATGTAGGAGTGGGATTGTTGCCTGGTAGAATGGGTGAATGTTTAACTTTGGAAAACAGTTTGGTGTTATCTTACAAAGCGTTTGTTCCAGCTTCCTCTGACCCACGTCCTCCTCAGCACTCAGTATTCTTATTCTGGATTTTTGCCAGTTGAACGAGGATGAAATGGTATTCTATTTGGTCTTAATTTGTATTTCCCTGTTTAAGAATGA
>NW_028042283.1:0-458 GCF_054177405.1 Leptonychotes weddellii
AGCAGGGGGAGTGGCAGGCAGAGGGAGAAGCAGACTCCCCGCTTAGCGAGGAGCCCGATGCGGGGCTCGATCCCAGGACCCCGGGATCATGACCTGAGCCGAAGGCAGCCGCTTAACAACTGAGCCAGCCAGGCGTCCTGTGAGGAAGAGGTTCTATTCAAGGTGAGAAGAAACACTGAAGGCCTGGTATACAACTGGGCCTTCTCACCAAGACAAGAGCCTTTGCAAAAAGTAGAGTCCTACTTAAATGTGAGATTTTTAAAAAGCAATTTTAAAGAATAAAACTAGAAGCCTCATGAGGAGCCACTACATTTGGAGATTTCCACATTCGGAGACGCTGAAGGCCATTTCAGGAATAACAGGGTCATCCCTACAGCACCTGCCTTGCAGCCTCCCGGGAGCTGCTTAGATTAATAAAAAGCAGCATGAAAAAAGCAGAGCACCACACAGGCAAAACC
>NW_028042284.1:0-458 GCF_054177405.1 Leptonychotes weddellii
TTTTTTTGCATTCCACATCTGCTAGGATTTCTGTTCCCCCCTGTTCTGTGGTCCCTGTCCTTCCTGTTCTTGCATGGGTGTCTGAGGTCGCGGATGTTAATTTCCCCACCTTTCTATAGCTTTACATTCTCTAGTTTTGTTTTTATTCTAGTTATTCTATAGGGATGAATAGTTTTGTTTTCTCTTCTGGTAGATCTGCAGTTTTTAGAAGCTGTTAGTTGGTTGTTATTATCTGACAGGAAGAGTGAACTCTAGGCAGAGTTAATTTTAGTAGGAAAATTTGGAGTCTGCACACAAGTGACAAAGTTCCCTGAAGGAAAAACTATTATACAAATACGATGATGATGGTGACATGCCAATGCTAGATCACATGCAGTTAAGGGCTTTGCATTTTCTATGTACTAAGTAGGATTTTATTGAATGAAACTAATGATTAATACTACATACTGGAAAAAAAA
>NW_028042285.1:0-458 GCF_054177405.1 Leptonychotes weddellii
GGGATCATGACCTGAGCCAAAGGCAGACGCTTAACCTACTGAGCCACCCAGGCTCCCCTCCCTGGATATATTTAATGCATGGCTTTGCATGCCAGGCCCAGGAGACTGGACTTCATTTATTAGGAACGGGATTGATTAAAGATTAATTAAAACTCCAGCTTTTAAGCAGGCAAGAGATATGATCAGAATTTTGATATGAGATAATTCATATGGAAAAAATAGAGGAAAGATGAGAGAGGATGAATGGCTAGAAGCAGCGAAGCTAGTTTGGAAGACATTGTGATCACCAAGGCGAGAAGTAATGCTACTAGCAGTGCTGCTGCAAAGGGTGGTAGCGGTGGTGAGGATGGTGGTGGTGATGGGGATGGTGGTGATGGGGATGGTGGTGATGGGGATGGTGGTGAGGATGGTGGTGGTGATGGGGATGGTGGTGATGGGGATGGTGGTGATTGTGGTGA
>NW_028042286.1:0-458 GCF_054177405.1 Leptonychotes weddellii
CTTCCCTGCTCCGTTACCTGGGAGCTCTGCCATGCTCAGGCACCCCCAGTCTTTCTGTGACCCTGAGGGTCCTGAGACCACCCTGTCCCACGAGGATTCCACCCCCGGCTTAGCCATTGGAGCAACGTCCCTCAGCGGAGCCGAATTCTAAAAGTTCCAATTTTGTGCTCCGCGGCTCTACCACTTGCCAGAAGTGGTCAATGGAGGCCCCCTCCCCCGCCATCTATCCTCCCGAATATCACCTCGGATTCACTTCTCCGCATGTCCTACCTTCCAGAAAGTGGTCACTTTTCTGTTCAGAGAGTTGTTGCTATTCTTTCCTTCGATCTCCTGTTGAGTTTGTAGGTGTTCAGAATGGTTTGATCCCTATCCAGCTGAATTCCTGAGACCGGACGAAATCCACATCTCCTACTCCTCCGCCATCTTGCTCCGCCCCAGGGGTCAAACTTTTATATACA
>NW_028042287.1:0-9573 GCF_054177405.1 Leptonychotes weddellii
TGAAGTGACTATCTTTAGAAGGGCCTGCTTGCAAAGGTGGCCCTTGGCTGGATTTGGGGAGTATTCCCACTGTTCCCCACTGATAAGGGTGGCCCACTGTGCTCAGACTGTGCAAACAATGTGGTTTATGCTGAACACCTGCTTTCCCTCTGGGTATCTGGAGTTTTGTTACGTGCTAAGCAGAGGGTGCTTATATGACTAGCCCTCAATAGAAACATTGGTCACTGAGTCTTTAATAGTCTTCACTGGGCAGAAACATTGCACATACACATTTTCACTGCTGGGCGAAGAGTGTGCTCTGTGTGACCCTTCATGGGACAGTGTTATAGGCTAAATGTGTCCCCCTGCCCCCTGAAATTCATTGGTTGAAGCCCTAACTCCCAATGTGACTGTATTTGGAGATAAGGCCTTTATGGAAGTAATTAAAAGTTAAATGAGGTCATTGGGTTCAGACTCTGAACTGACAGGATTAGTGACTTTAGAAGGAGAGATACTAGAGAGCTCTCTCTTTTCTCTCTCCTCTCGTGCACATGGCAGAGAGGCCATGTGAGGACACAGTGGGAAGGCAGCTGCCTATAAGCCAGGGAGAGCTCTCACCAGAAACAGAATTGGCCAGCACCTTGATCTTAGATTGATTTCTAGCTTCCGGAACTGTGAGAAAATAAATCTCTGTTGTTTAAGCTACCCAATCTGTGGTATTTTGTTACGGCTGCTCTAGGAAACAAACACAGTCTCTCTCAGGAAGGGCAACCTGTTTCTCAAATTCAGACTAGTATTCCCATACATTGTTCATCCCTTTATTGCTTATGTTTGTGTTCTCCAGTAATATGAGATTGTTTCACATATGTTAAAGCTTTTATGAAAATAGTATCAAACTGTATATATTCTTCAGCAATTTATTTATTTATTTATGCTCCATCTTATATTTGTGAGATTTATTCATGTGGATACTTTTGCACTAATTCTAGAACTGTGCAAAATAATTTTTTAAGGGGGGAGGGGCAGAGGGATAGAGAGAATCTTAAGCAGTCTTCAGGCCAGCACAGAGCCCGATGCGGGCTCAATCTCACACCCTGAGATCATGACTTGAGCTGAAATCAAGAGTTGGATCCCTAACAGATTGAGCCAGGTGCCCCAACTTTTTAAAATGCAAATGCAATATTGCTTCCTCAATGAAGATGCTTCAGGTTTTCCACCTCAAAAAACAGGGATGGAGGGGCGCCTGGGTGGCTCAGTTGGTTAAGCGACTGCCTTCGGCTCAGGTCGTGATCCTGGAGTCCTGGGATCGAGTCCCGCATCGGGCTCCCTGCTCAGCGGGGAGTCTGCTTCTCCCTCTGACCCTCCCCTGTCTCATGTGCTCTCTCTCTCAAATAAATAAATAAAATCTTTAAAAAATAAATAAATAAATAAATTTTTAACAAAAAAAAAAAACAGGGATGGAAAACACAAGCATCTAAAGAAAACAAGTAAAGGACTGAGTGTGGCACACGGGGATGTCTTTGAATGTTTTAAGGAGGGAATCCCTGCATTGTTAGATCTTTCACTTTCTCAAGAGAAGTAGAAAATTTGGAATTTCATTTCAAAGCTGTCTTATTTTGAATATAGTTAACTAATTCCATTTAACGAGCACACATGCGTGCACACATGTGCACCACACACACACACATACACACACACACAGAGGACTAAAACCAAACATAGGCCCTTGTGCCATATGTGGCCCACATTTTGCCACATTGTGATTTCTGATGAAAACCCCAAACTCCATAGTATAAAATATACTTTCTTCAGGATCTGGCTTTCCTCATCCTTTAGCTTTGTCTCCAAACACTCCTTTGCTCAGAACAGTCTCTGGCATGGAATGAGCATTCAGTAATTATTAATTATTATTATTTTATCCACTCTCTTTCTTTCTTTTTTTTTTTATAGATTTTATTTATTTGAAAGAGAAAGTGTGAGTGAGATCGAGCATGAGTGGGGGAAGGGGCAGAGGGAGAGGGACAAGCAGATTCCCCACTGAGCAGAGAGCCTTGGCGAGGGGCTCAATTCCAGGACCTTGGGATCATGACATGAGCCAAAGGCAGCTGCTTCACCAACTGAGCCACCCAGGAGCCCCCCACTCTCTCTCTTTCATCTGAGCCAGAAACTGAGTCTTTGTAGCTCTTTTGATCTTTTGGGATCCAGTCAAGTTTATTCTTTTTTTTTTTTTTTAAGATTTTATTTATTTATTTGACAGAGAGAAACACAGTGAGAGAGGGAACACAAGCAGGGGGAGTGGGAGAGGGAGAAGCAGGCTTCCCGTAGAGCGGGGAGCCTGGTGCGGGGCTCGATCCCAGGACCCTGGGATCATGACCTGAGCTGAAGACAGACGCTTAACGACTGAGCCACCCAGGAGCCCCTGGTCAAGTTTATTCTTAATCTACACATATTAAAAAGAGTAAGCAAGAAAGTTTCCTAAATAACAGTATTCACAAATGTTACTTGTTCTCCCAGTGCAGATATGAAAGGGTTGAGGGATCCTTGAATACTTTGCTTAAAGACAATAGTCATAAGCTATTACTAATTGTTTTTTGTGAAAATAAAAATTGTTATGCATAGGTCCCAAGGTCCCAAGCATATTTGAGAATTCTCCCAAGATCTTCCATAATAGTTGCGTTCAATTCTTGTGCAATAACTTGTGGCCAGGGGAGCGTTGGTGGCTCAGTTGGTTAAGCGTCTGACTCTTGATTTTGGCTCAGGTCATGATCTCAGGGTTATGGGATTGAGCCCTGTGTCAGGCTCCATGCTCCTCAAAGAGTCTGCTTGAGATTCTCCCTCTCCCTCTGCTCTCCCCACCCCTGCACGTGTGTGAGCGCCCTCTCTCTCTCAAATAAATAGATAGATAAATAAATAAATAAAATCTTAAACCCCAAACTTGTGGCCAAAATGAGGAGGCCACTTGACACAAAGTATGGTTACTTAAAGCTTCAGGGATCTCCTGTGGTTGCTATGCTTGGACAAAGCTCTGTGCATGGCTACATCTCATGGGCTATTTAGAGGTGGGCTCTTGTATAGTGGTGCACAATTTGGTGTTTATTATTTGTTTTCAGTATGCTACTTTTCACTCTAGATTAATTTTTGAACTTGAGGAAAGAGACCACATTTATTTATTTATTTTTATTTTATTATTATTTTTTTACATTTTAAAATTTGCTTTATTTATTTATTTTTTAAAAGATTTTATTTATTTGACAGAGAGAGACACAGCGAGAGAGGGAACACAAGCAGGGGGGAGTGGGAGAGGGAGAAGCAGGCCTCCTGCGGAGCAGGGAGCCCGACGCGGGGCTCGATCCCAGGACCCTGGGATCATGACCTGAGCCGAAGGCAGACACCTAACGACTGAGCCACCCAGGCGCCCCTAAAATTTGCTTTATTAATTGCAGTATCAAGTAATAGTAACAAATATGTCCTTACATTATTTACTTCCAGCTTCTTGTTTTATAATATATGTAATATATATAATATTATTATTATATATTATATATTGCATATATAATATAAAGAAATATTGTTTATAACATATATACATGTGCAACAATGACCATATTTTTGAAATGAAAGCCTTAAGAGACCACATTTAAAAAATTTCTTTTACATTAACCAGAACAAATTCCAATTTTTATTTTTAATTTTTTATTATTTTTATTATTTATTATTATTTTTTGCAAACTCCACAAATTTTTACTGAAGAAAGACAGCTCTGGTTTTAGTGATAATACATGCACACTGTTTAATTTGGGACGGTGAGTTAATTTCATTTATCAGTAAACATCTTTATCAGTAAGTTCTTAGGTGCAAATAACAGAAGAGTCTAGCTAGTTTAAATAGAAATGGACTCTATTAAGGGACATTAACTCACAAGATCTCCAAAGGGCTTAAGAGTCAATTTGGAGCATACACAGCCGGGAGAGAATGCCTCGGTATTCCTACAAGACCGCAGTGAAGACCCCACTGCCATCCAGGCTCAGCATGGACCCCGTGGCTAGGAGGCTGTGCTGCTACCCTCACCAGCAGATGGATTCTGGGTAGCAACTGCTTATCACACTGCTGTCTTGAATCAACACCTTTTTAGGATGCAGCTACTGGTGCAGCTAGATCAATCGCCTGAACCTAACTGTAAAGGAGCAAGACCAAACGGTAAAGGAGTAAGACACACAAAGACAGGATGAGTTCTTTTTTTTAAAGATTTCATTTATTTGACAAAGACAGTGAGAGAAGGAACACAAGCAGGGGGAGTGGGAGAGGGAGAAGCAGGCTTCCCGCTGAGCAGGGAGCCTGATGCGGGGCTCGATCCCAGGACCCTGGGATCATGACCTGAGCTGAAGGCAGACGCTTACTGACTGAGCCACCCAGGCCCCCCAAAAACAGGATGAGTTTTTCCCAAGATTCTGCTACAGACTCAATGTTTGTATCCCTCTAAAATTCACGTGTTGAACCTATCACCTGTGTGTTGGTATTTGGAGGTGGGACCACTGAGAGGTGATTAGGTAATGAGAGTGGAGCCCTCATGAATGGGATCAGTGCCCTTGTAAGAAGAGACATTAGAGGGGCGCCTGGGTGGCTCAGATGGTTAAGCGTCTGCCTTCGGCTCAGGTCATGATCCCAGCGTCCTGGGATCGAGTCCTGCATCGGGCTCCCTGCTCCTTGGGAGCCTGCTTCTCCCTCTGCCTCTCTCTCTCGCATGAATAAATAAATAAAATCTTTAAAAAAAAAAAAAAAGACATTAGAGAGCTTGCTTCCACTTTCTCTGCTCTCCACTATGTGAGGATACAAGAAGATGGTCATCTACAGACCAGGAAGTGGTCCCCAGCGGAACTTGAACTTCCCAACGTCTGGAATTGTGAGAAATAAACAGTTACTGCTTAAGCTGCACAGTCCATGTATATCTGTTACAGCAACCTGAACAAATATACCATAGACTGTATGTTGGAATAAATACATAAATCATTAGAAGATTGGCATTGATCTTGTCACAGAACTGTCATAGCACCTTCACACTGTTGACCAGTGGTTCCTGGAGTACACTTAGTTTAGCACTACTCTATAGCAGATTATACCCCAGGACAGATCCAGCCTGCTTCCTGTTTTTATAAGGACTGCAAGCTAAGACTTTAATTGTTAAATTTTTACTTTTTTTTTTTTAAAGATTTTTTATTTATTTATTTGAAAGAGAGAGAATGAGAGAGAGCACATGAGAGGGGGGAGGGTCAGAGGGAGAAGCAGACTCCCCGCTGAGCAGGGAGCCCGATGCGGGACTCGATCCAGGGACTCCAGGATCATGACCTGAGCCGAAGGCAGTCGCTTAACCAACTGAGCCACCCAGGCGCCCTGTTAAATTTTTACTTTTTAAAGGGCTGTTAAAGAAACAAAAAAGAATATGCAGTGGAGACTTATGTGCCTCTCAAAGCCTGAAACATTTACTGTTTCTTACACAGAACAAGTTGGCAACTGCTTCTCTAGAGCCTACTTTAATACTGAATTCTTTAACAAATCCTTGCCACATTCTTAGATACCTTGGTTGTTATTCATAGGATGGATACTATTCTTGATATTGTTAATGTATATTTTTATCCTGACAGTTTTTTTTTTTTTTTTAAGATTTATTTATTTGAGAGGTGGGGAAGGGGCAGAGGGAGAGGAAGAGAGAGACTCTGCAGCAGACTCCCCGTGCTGAGCACAGAGCCTCACTCAGGGCTCCATCCCATGACCCTAAGATCATGACCTGAGTCGAAATCAAGAGCCGGATGCCCAACTGACTGAGCCACCCAGGTGGCTCATTCTGACAGTTTTTAAGTAAGCAGTCGTTGAATTCATTTATAGTAATAGTGAAAAAATATTTTCAATACTTTGGTCTTGAAGAATTCTTTTCAAAATTAATGAATTATATGATTTAGTGTTAACTATTCTTTCATTCCAATTTCAGAGAAAAAATCTACTTTGCTCTTTTTTTAAAAAAAAATATTTATTTAGGGGCGCCTGGGTGGCTCAGTTGGTTAAGCGACTGCCTTCGGCTCAGGTCATGATCCTGGAGTCCCGGGATCGAGTCCCGCATCGGGCTCTCTGCTCAGCAGGGAGTCTGCTTCTCCCTCTGACCCTCCCCCTCTCATGCTCTCTCTTTCTCTCTCATTCTCTCTCTCAAATAAATAAATAAAATCTTTAAAAAAAAATATTTATTTATTTGACAGAGAGAGACACAGCGAGAGAGGGAACACAAGCAGGGGGAGTGGGAGAGGGAGAAGCAGGCTTCCCGCTGAGCAGGAAGTCCGATGTGGGGCTCAATCCCAGGACCCTGGGATCATGACCTGAGCCAAAGGCAGATGCTTAACGACTGAGCCCCACCCAGGCACCCTACTTTGCTCTTAAATATTACCTTTTCCCTTCTGATGTATACAAAAGTCCTTTTTAGTCTATTTAATTTCCCTCTATTAATACTGTGTTAGGCTGGGTAGACTAACTGCTCTGGAAATCCCCAAATCTCAGTGGCTTAAGCTAATAAAAAGTTTATTTCTTGCTCATGTCACAGTTTAGTGTGGGAAGGCAAGAATGATCTTGGTCTACCTAGTTATTGAGATACCAAGGCTCCTTCTATCTAACGCCTTCCAGGAGTCTCAGCAGATGCGAGGAGAAAGAAAGGGTGTGAGGGAATGCATGGAAGTTTTTATGACCCTAGCCTGGACATTGGTATCTCTCACTTCCACTCACATTCCACTGGCCAGAATGCCCATACCTTACTGCATCTAACTGTAAGGGGGGCTAGGAAATGTTGCCTAGTGGTGTGCTCGGGAAGAAGAATGAACATATTTGGAGAGCGGTTGGCCATTTCCTGCCATCTCCTCAACTCTCAGGAATTTTCCTTATCATCTCTATGCCTGCATTCTGGCAAGTTGGGAAGAGAAGGGAACGTGGAAGATACGCCCCCTTCCTTTGAAGGACACAACCCAAAAGTTGTCCACGTCCTTTCTGCTTACAGCCCATTGGGCCAAACTTAGTAACCTGGCCACTCTTGCTGCCATGGGAGTCCTTACCTGAGGAAATGTAGCTCTTATCATGTACCCAGCTAAACTGTGAGTGTTCTTTCACTAATGAGAGAAAGATGGGTATCAGGACAATGAGTGGTCTCTGCCAACGTCCACCCCTTCATCACTCAAATTGTTGTGCAGGATGCCTGCCTGGGTGGCTCAGTCAGTTAAGCGGCTGCCTCTTGATTTTAGTTGGGGTCACACATGATCTCAGGGTCCTGGGATCGAGCCCGGCATTGGGCTCTGAGCTCAGCAGGAGTCTGCTGGAGATTCTCTCTCCCTCTGTCCCTCCCCCCTGCACTCCCTCTCTCCCTCTCTCTCTCAAATAAATCTTAAAAAAAAAAAAAATAGTTGTGCCAAATTCTCTACTTTTAGTGGTGGGACATAATGGCATTTGGGGTCTCTAGGAATGAGTATCAGTTCAGAGCCAGTAATTTCTGAAAACCCTGGTTATTTTTCTTTCCTTGGTGCATTCTTACATTAGTCAATGGCTATAGGCTCCTTTCAGAGGATCAGAGAAAGAGAGATTAAAATAGTCTGCCTGATGCATTGGCAAGGTAGACAAGTTGGAGTTTGAGGGATAGCTGAGAAGCCAAACATGTCTGGTTGCCAAATGGGAATAAGAAGGATCTTGTGGAGGGGTCCATAAGAAGCAGTTACCTCTGGGGGTGCCTAGGTGGACCAGTCTGTTAGTCATCCAACTCCTGGTTTTGGCTCAGGTCATGATCTCGGGTTTGTGAGATCAAGCCCCTCCTCAGGCTCCTTGCTCAGTGCAGTCTTGAAATTCTCTGCCTCTCCCTCTGCTCTCTCTCTCTCAAATAAATAGTCTTTAGAAAAAAAAAAAGCAGCAGCAGCAGTCACTTCTGGATAGTTACCCGTCTGTGGGTCTGTAGTCAAGCATCCAGGGGTGTGCCTGGGGTTGCTGATGGTCGGCAGGGCCAGCAGGTGGGAAAAACAAACAGGATGCAGGATTGTGTCTAAGGACAAACTGAGACTTTCCAGGAAACTATGTTACTTATCTTATGGTAATAATCTTCAGAGAGAGATGGCTACCACTTCACTCCTCCCTTCTAGGTATCTTTTTTTTTTTTTAAAGACTTTATTTATTTGAGAGAGAGAATGAGAGACAGAGAGCATGAGAAGGAGGAAGGTCAGAGGGAGAAGCAGACTCCCTGCTGAGCAGGGAGCCCGATGCGGGACTCGATCCCGGGACTCCAGGATTATGACCTGAGCTGAAGGCAGTCGCTTAACCAACTGAGCCACCCAAGCGCCCCTCCTTCTAGGTATCTTACAAGTTCTTTTGGTTAACTCTAACCAGGAACCACAGAGGGAAGAGGATTTAGGGAAACATAGTTTTCAATCCAGCATACCTAGTTTGCACATACGCTTACTCAAAGAGAGCCAAATATGTACAGCTCAAAAGTCAGGGTCTCTTGGTGGACTGCAGGCTATTTGTTGTGCATATGGCGGCTCATGAGTCCCTAATTTACAGCCAGGACTTCTCTCTGCTCCATACCCACCGCACAAGCAGCCAGGTAACTGTAAGAAGATACACTGGATCAAAAATAAGAGCTAGAACTCTGGGAGCTGGAAAATGATGTAAAGATAATTTCAAAATCCTGAGTAAAAGATATGCTTGTGGCCATGATGGGGTAACTGACTCCAGACTGGTTCCAGATGGAGTGTCACTATGGATAAAGTGGACAAAGTATATGGAACAGCTGTTTTCAGACATTTCAGACAGGAAGTGGGTTTTGGAGACCATAAACGTCCCAAATGTGTGGCACAGCTCAGACAGGGTAGAACTGTCCAGCTTCAAATGCCACTCATGTTCTTTGAAAACACTGTGTTGGAAGTACAAGGGTGTTATCAGTGATAGCGATAGCCAGATTGTCCAAAAGTTTGAAAGTAACCATTTTGCCAGAGAGGTAGCAGCTCTCAGCTTCTGGATTGCTATTTTGGGGTTGTCACTGTTATTACCATTCATTTCAGGTTTCATTATGTCAGCACCTCACTTCTGGATACTAAATTATGAGCTGGTTAAGATACAGTTTTGGCTGCTATAGTAAAGGCAGAAATAACAATGATTTAAACAAGATAAAACTCTGTCACAGAACCCTCCATGCATTAGGCAGCAGAAGGCTGGTAAGATGGCTCCACAGTGTCAGGGTCCTGGGCTCCTCCCATCATTTGTTCTGCCATCTTCGACATAGGGCTCCTGTCTTGGAGTCAAGAAGGCTGCTCCAGCATTCACCAGTATGTGTAATTTTAGGAAGGTGAGTAGAGGTAATAGAGGGCATGCCTCTACTCTTCAAGGGCTCAACCCTTACATTCCATAAGCCAGCCCTTAGTCACATGGCCACATCTTCTGTAAAGGAGGCTGGTGATATTGCAGTCTTTGGCTGGGTGGCCTGCATGCAGCTAAAACTTAGGAACTCTCTTATTAAAGGAATGAGTGGAGAATAGATATGGGACAAGTAGTTTCTGCCACAAATGCGTTTCATGAAAAGAACGT
>NW_028042288.1:0-458 GCF_054177405.1 Leptonychotes weddellii
AAAAACGAAGCATGAGGGATGAAGGAGGGCACCTGCCGTGATGAGCAGCGGGTGATGGATGGAAGTGTTGGATCACTCTATTGTACACCCGAAATGAACATAACCCTGCACATGAACTCTACTGGAATTAAAATAAAATACTTTTTAAAAAGGACCCATGAGGGGCGCCTGGGTGGCTCAGTCATTAAGCGTCTGCCTTTGGCTCAGGTCATGATCCCAGGGTCCTGGGATTGAGCCCCGCATCAGGCTCCCTGCTCCTCAGGAAGTCTGCTTCTCCCTCTCCCACTCCCCCTGCTGGTGTTCCCTCTCTCGCTGTGTCTCTCTCTGTCAAATAAATAAATAAAATCTTAAAAAAAAAAAAATAGATAAAAGGACCCATGAAAATGACCCAAGAGGGTGGAGGCGTGTGAGTCTTCCAGATACGACCATGAGAACACCCCCTGTCCCTCGCCTCGGTC
>NW_028042289.1:0-458 GCF_054177405.1 Leptonychotes weddellii
CAGGGCAGTTCCACTGGAGTGCAAGGGGATGGTTTGGTGGAAGCAAATTAGGCAGCCAGTGTCAGAGCTGCACCACTTCCCACAAGAGGCTCTGTTTCTGCTGAGGGGCAGTGGAGGGAAATGGTACCAGCCAGTTCCTTTGTTCCTAGAGAAGTATTTCCGTGAACACTGCCTCTCAGGGACATGCTCTGAGAAGAGTAAGTAATCTCCCCACTGTATGCCCCAGGCACTGTTCAGATCACTGTATCCATGCTGTATGCTCCTGGGTTGTTTATCTGCCTTCTCTCCAAGAGCAGCACAGTGCGCTACAGGCTCTATCCCAGCTAAGCCTGATGACCTTTACAACTCCAGGCTTTAAGCCCCCCTCATTGTAAGAACTCATGAAATTCAGCCCCTCTCATCTTCCAAGCCAGTGGGTATGAGGAAACGTTCTCTTTGTGCATTTCCATGTACGCCTC
>NW_028042290.1:0-458 GCF_054177405.1 Leptonychotes weddellii
GCAAACGCATAGATATACAAACAAAATATTCAGGGATATCAGAGAGGTGACATTTAGTGGAACTTTAAAATGTAAGTAGGAACTTTCATGACCAACAAAATAAAAAGGAGTATTAGTTTCACAGGATTTCTCATTGATGTATCTAAGGCTGGTATCATTTCCTACCAAGAAATCTGCTTTTCTTTCTTTCTTTCTTTTTCTTACTCCCATTTTCACCTTTGGATTGGTTCTCCTTAGATCTGTCTGTTTTGTCTTATGGACGTTCTTTTCATGAAACGCATTTGTGGCAGAAACTACTTGTCCCATATCTATTCTCCACTCATTCCTTTAATAAGAGAGTTCCTAAGTTTTAGCTGCATGCAGGCCACCCAGCCAAAGACTGCAATATCACCAGCCTCCTTTACAGAAGATGTGGCCATGTGACTAAGGGCTGGCTTATGGAATGTAAGGGTTGAGCC
>NW_028042291.1:0-458 GCF_054177405.1 Leptonychotes weddellii
CGCCTCGGATTCACTTCTCCGCACGTCCTACCTTCCAGAAAGTGGTCGCTTTTCTGTTCAGAGAGTTGTTGCTATTCCTTTCTTCGATCTCCTGTTGAGTTTGTAGGTGTTCAGAATGGTTTGATCCCTATCCAGCTGAATTCCTGAGAGGAGACGAAATCCAGGTCTCCTACTCCTCCGCCATCTTGCTCCGCCCCTCCCTCGTGGTTTTTTTTAATCATTCCTTCCCACCCCTGCTGATGACTCCCCGCCCCCCCCACCACCACCACCACCAAGGCAACCATGGATCTGCTGTCTGTCAGTGTGGATTCTAGTTCCTTAAGTGGAATCTTAACACATGTACTCTTTTTGTCTGGTATCTTTCCCTTCGCACTATTATTCTGAGATTTATTTGCATTGCATGCATCAATAATTCATTCCCTTTATAGTTGTAAAGTATCCCATTGTATGGATATATC
>NW_028042292.1:0-458 GCF_054177405.1 Leptonychotes weddellii
GTTAATGACAGTGTCAATGAGAGATTAGATAAGGCAAATTCAACTTCCTACAAGAGATTTGAATTTTCTGAAAGGTCCAAGTCATGGAGACAAAAAACAAAATCCAAGAATAGTTTCTCTTTTAGAAATCAGAGACTGACATATTAATTTAATTTTATACATAAAGTCTCTATATACAAGGAAAATCAGATAAATACAAGATATTTTAAGTGAAGTATAAAGAGAGACTTGAAAACATGTTCCTGGGGCACCTGAGTGGCTCAGTCGGTTAAGCATCTGACTCTTTTTTTTTTTAATTCATGACATTCATTTTATTTTTTTAACATTTTTTTATTTTGTTATGTTAATCACCATACATTACATCATTAGTTTTTGATGTAGTGTTCCATGATTCATTGTTTGTGTATAACACCCAGTGCTCCATTCAGTATGTGCCCTATTTATTTTATTTTATTAGA
>NW_028042293.1:0-458 GCF_054177405.1 Leptonychotes weddellii
TCTTAGGGTTGTAAGTTCGAGCCCCATGTTGGACATAGAGATTACTTAAGAGGAAAAAAAAATTAAAAACCACAGGGGTGCATGTATCTTTTCAAATTAGTGTTTGACAATTTTTAAACCAATATTTTAGAAATACTTGTTCAATATTTTTATAAGGGAGGGGGGAAATTTATATTTTGCTAAGAACATTTTTATGCCTTTTCCTTTATGTCCAAAATTACCTGCATTGTACCAGATGTAATCTAACATTTTAACTTATTGATTTATCTTTCATTTCTAGATTTTTATAGCACTCATGATTGGATAGGTTTAGTCACTCAGACTCACTAAGGATGGAAGTAATTTACATAGAAATATTTGCTAAGTCTTATTCAAAATATTTTGAAAGCTTTATTTTTTAATTTTTTTTTATTACCCCTGGCTTATATGTAGGCAAAGTATTTCACACTTGTTGGTCG
>NW_028042294.1:0-458 GCF_054177405.1 Leptonychotes weddellii
GTTGGCTGCCCTCTGTGGCAGGGTCTGTATTCACATTCATTATCAGCTGCCGAACGTTGCTCAGGGTCTGGGAGCCTCTCAGCCTCGATGACTTAGGAGTCCGCCCACCTCTGCCTTCCTACTTTAGGCATCCCCACAGGAGGGCCGGGGCTGTCTGCAGCACTCCCATCACCTGCCTCCTCCCTCAGAACCCACTGGACGGCGCTTTGGGCCAGGCCAAAGAGAGCATGAGTCAGGCCCTCTGCCCCCTCTGCCTCTAGGTTAGCCCTGGTCTTCCCCTGTTGCTAAGTTCCCGGGGAAGATGGATGTTGGCTGCTCACAAGGCTCATTGATGACCAGCTGACTTCACGTCACCCCCATCCTTCTCTCCTCTACCTTCTCTCATTTTCTCTGGTTTCTCTTGCGGGCTCTCTGTTCAAAGTATTTCCAGAATCCGACTCCCTCTGTAGGTGTGCCTC
>NW_028042295.1:0-458 GCF_054177405.1 Leptonychotes weddellii
GAAAATGTCCCTGTCCCATGTGCCCCTCTGCCTCAGAAGTGGGTGTCCGTGGTCTGCCTCCCTGGATGTGCCACTCAGTTTAGGGCCTGGGAGGAGAAAACATGCCTGGTACAAAGGGAGGCAGGAGTTCACAGGGTCACAGGGAATTTTGCAAATCGGAATATTGGAACTATTCAATTAGTCTTTCAGCAAGTGCCCAGGGGTGAGAACACAGACCTTCCGTGTGCTGTCAGTGATGCACGGAATTGGTGGAAACGTCAGCATCATTGTTTGTAAACAGGAGAGTCACCATAGATAAAGAGAAAAGCTATAAAAACAAGGGTAGGTCATGCAAAGCAAACAATTGATACTAACTCTAGTCACACTGACTGTTGACCATTTACCTCTCAGATGCAGCCTAGTAACTATTGTATTTGTTGTTAAATGGGGAGGATTTATAGGGAAGTCGACTTGGGCTC
>NW_028042296.1:0-458 GCF_054177405.1 Leptonychotes weddellii
GGAGCTAGGGATACTTGGGTCCTCTTCTTGGCTTTTTTTTTTTTTTTTCCAGCAGAAAGGAAACCTGGCGCCTTCGGGAAGCCACAGCCCCTCTCTGGGCCCCACTGTTCTCATATGAAAAATGTCCAGAACAGCTCTTGACCTCATTGACTGAGTTGCCGAGAGGGACACTTGAGATTTAGGGGTGTGTGTGTGTGTGTGTGCGTGTGTGTGCACACGCACACAGACTTTAGAACTGCTGCCCCAGAACAGGGTTGGGCTACAAGGTGAGAAAAAACAGAAGTGTGGGCTGCCCAGGATCACCAAGGTACACCAGAACTTTCTAGCTCCTGGCCTCTGTTGCAACCACATCTTTTTTTTTTTTTAATTTTTAAAATTTTTTTATTGTTATGTTAATCACCATCCATTACATCATTAGTTTTTGATGTAGTGTTCCATGATTCATTGTTTGTGCATAA
>NW_028042297.1:0-458 GCF_054177405.1 Leptonychotes weddellii
CCCTGAGGCAGAGGGGGCAGAGGGCCTGACTCATGCTCTCTTTGGCCTGGCCCAAAGCGCCATCCAGTGGGTTCTGAGGGAGGAGGCAGGTGATGGGAGTGCTGCAGACAGCCCCGGCCCTCCTGTGGGGATGCCTAAAGTAGGAAGGCAGAGGTGGGCGGACTCCTAAGTCATCGAGGCTGAGAGGCTCCCAGACCCTTAGCAATGTTCGGCAGCTGATAATGAATGTGAATACAGACCCTGCCACAGAGGGCAGCCGACGGTGGAGGGAAAATGAGTTGAAATCAGTTCACTCCAGACGAAGAATATCCGTGGGAGAATATCAATGTTTCTGTTTTACTCAAGGCTGGTAGGAACAGTAATATAGTTCCAAGGGCTCCTTTTCACCTCACTTTGCTCAGAAAATCTAGAGACTGGGGCGCCTGGGTGGCTCAGTTGGTTAAGCGACTGCCTTCAGC
>NW_028042298.1:0-9573 GCF_054177405.1 Leptonychotes weddellii
TTAAACAGTGTGGCCCAAGGCTGTAGGTCTTATTCAGGCCTCATCACTCTTAATCAGTAACTAGTTGTTACATGAATCTAGGCCATGTTCTATAGCTCAGAAGCCATCCAGGATGATCACACAAGTGCAGTGCTTAAGAAGAAATTCTCTTGTAATTTAACAGAAGTTTAATACAAAGAATTATTAAACCATGGAAGGAGAGTATAAAGATGTACATAGAGCTGTAAAGGATATCTTGGACCAAGGGACAGTACCCAAGAAAAGCTGAACTTGGAAGGGGGGCTCCCTCTCCATGGCTGAGGGTCCAACCTCACCGAAGCAGGAGTGACTGCAGCCCACTGGGTGAAGAAGTTTGCTATGGCTGAACCAAACAACAGCAATAGACAGGAAATCATGAAGACTATTTCACATAGAGGTCACTTTCTTTTGAGGGATGATGGGAAAAATCCCGAGATTCTCTTTTAATTTCCCTAGAATGGGAGATAATACATAATGTAAATAGGATCCCAACTGCCATTGCTCCTCCCAGTGCAGATATACTTTCTTCTTCTTTACACAGTTACCTGAATAACTTGGTGCACTAACTGAAAGTGCAGCTGTGAGGTGTCATTATCTATTGCATGGCTCACACCTAGCATTCTACAGAAGTTAGAAAGGGGTAGGAGATGAGGGACAAAAGGACACCAGGCATAACTAGAGAAAAGGTAGGAACTTTATAGTTTAATTTTCTTCCTACTGGAAAAGAGAGAAAGAAAGGCTTTATCACTAGTTGCTTTGTAGGCCATACAATGAAATATCTCCTCTCTTTTTCTGAAGTAAGGCACTATGGAGGAAAAATGGTGGACACAAGTCTTTCCACATCTGCAAATCGCTGGTCAGCTTACTTTCTTTCTAATGTTAGTCCTTTTATGCTCTTACCTAGTACTTAAGCAGTACTTGTCCCTCCTGTGTCTGTCCACATTCCCTGCATCTGTCTTCATGATCTATGCCCTCCTTCCTTGTGGACCTATCTAACCTCCGGTTTTCATCTCCTTGAAATTGCCAACATAAATGGCTGACCACACCACATATTCTAATCTACTATATCAAATTAGGAAAATGGAGTCTGAAAATTACTATGATTATCATTGCTATAAAAGAGAGAGTCCTGCATTTACCTTTCAGCTAAAACCAAATCTTTAGAGGGAGGGGAGGAGGGATTGGTTAGCCTGGTGATGGGTATTAAGGAGGGCACATACTGCATGAAGCACTGGGTGTTATACAAAAACAATGGATCATGGATCACCACATCAAAAACTAATGATGTATTGTATGGTGACTAAATAGTGCCTCAGTTATTGTCCTGGACAGGAGGGAATAATGTGGACACCTTCCTCAGGCCTGTGACAGACACAGATTCAGCTTTAAAGATTTGGTTTTAGCTGAAAGGAGGAACTGATGAGAGTCTTCAGTGTACCAAGGGTTGGACCCTTTTCCTAGAGCAACTGAAGCCTTTATGGAAACAAAAGAATATGACTCATTTCTCTTGACTAGGGCCACTGGGAGGGTAAATCCCAGAGAGGCAATTAATGTTCTTCCAGGAGTTGTCCCAGTTAGAACAGCTTCTGAAGGATATCTTTAACATGATACCACACTGTTGTACTTAAGGTAACAATGAATCTACAAACCAATCATCACTGATACAAATGCTTTAAACTGAGTTTATAGGGAAGGGAATGGGTTGCCTTGAATTACCTGAAAATTTCTTCCCCAATACCTCATTATGCTAAGGGCCAAATCTGAGGGATAATTTGTCAGAGGTAGTCTAATTTGGGGAGGGAAGGGAAGTTTGAAACATTTTTTCTTAATTTTGATGTACTTATTTTTATTTAAATTCAGGTAATTAACATATAGTGTATTATTAGTTTCAGAGGTAGAGTTCAGTGATTCATCAGTTGCATAGAACACCCAGTGTTCATTATTACATCACAAGCCCTCCTTAGTGCCCATCACCTAGTTACCCCATCCCCCCACCCACCTCCCCTCCAGCAAACTTCAGTCTGTTTCCTAGAGTTAAGAGTCTGTTATGGTTTTTCTCCCTCTCTGATTTCATCATTTTTTATTTTTCCCTCCCTTCCCCTATGCTCCTCTGTCTTGTTTCTTAAATACCACATATGAGTGAAATAATATGACAATTTTCCTTCCATGATTGACTTATTTCACTTAGCATAATACCCTCTAGGTCCATCCATGTCATTGCAGATGGCGAGATTTCATTGTTTTTAAATTTAACTTTTCATTTTTAAAATTTTTTCCTGTTTTTTTAAACTTTTTTTAAAATTTGAATCCAATTAATTAACATATAATGTTGTATTGGCTTCAGAGGTACAGGTCTTGACTCATCAGTCTTATATAATACCAGTGCTCATTACATCACATGCCCTCCTGAATATCCATCACCCAGGTACCCCATTGCTCCACCCCTCTGCCCTCCAGCAACCCTCAACTTGTTTCCTATGATTAAGAGTCTCTCACGGTTTATCTTCCTCTCTGGTTTCCTCTTGTTTTATTTTTTCCTCTCTTTCTCTGTGATTCTGTTTTTTTTCTTAAATTCCACATATCAGTGAGATCATATGATAATTGTCTTTCTCTGATTGACTTATTTTACTTTGTGTAATAACCTCCAGTTCCATCCATGACATTGCAAATGGCAAGATTTCATTTTTATGATGGCTGAGTAATATTCCATTATATATATGTATATGCATATGCATATTCCATATGTATATATATATGTGTATATATATATGTATATATACCACATCTTCTTTATTTATTCATCTGTCAATGGACATCTGGGCTCTTTCGCGTTTGGCTATTGTGGACATTGCTGCTATAAACATTGGGGTGAAGGTGCCCCTTTGGATCACCACATTTGTATCTTTCAGGTAAATACCTAGTAGTGCAATTGCTGGGTCATACAGTAGCTTTATTTTTAACTTCTTGAGGAACCTCCATGCTCTTTTCCAGAATGACAATACCAACTTGCATTCCCACCAAGTGCAAGAGGGTTCCCCTTTTTGCACATCCTCGCCAACATCTGTAGTTTCCTGACTTGTTAATTTTATCCATTCTGACTGGTGTGAAGTGGTATCTCATTGTGGGTTTGATTTATATTTCCCTGATACCAAGTGAGGTGAAGCATTTTTTCATGTGTCTGTTGGCCATTTGGAGGTCTTCTTTGGAGAAATGTCTGTTCATGTTATTTGTCCATGTCTTCACTGGATTATTTGTTCTTTGGGTATTGAATTTGATAAGTTCTTTATAGATTTTGTATACTAGACCTTTATCTGATAAGACATTTGCAAAAATCTTCTCCCATTCTGTCAGTTGTCTTTTGGTTTTGTCAACTGTTTCCTTTGCTGTGCAAAAGCTTTTAATTTTGGTCAAGTCCCAATAGTTTATTTTTGCCCTTGCTTCCCTTGCCACTGGAGACATGTCTAGCAAGAATTTGCTGCAGCCAACGTCAAAGAGGCTGCTGCCTCTGTTTTCCTCTAGAATTTTATTGGATTCCTGTCTACATTTAGATATCTCATCCATTTTGAATTTTTTTTGTGCATGTGTATGATGTAAGAAAGTGGTCCAGTTTCATTCTTCTGTGTGTGGTTGTCCGATTTTCCCAATACCATATGTTGAAGACACTTTTTTCCATTGGATATTCTATCGTGCTTTGTATGAGATTAGTTGACCATAGAGTTGAGGGTTATTTCTGGGTTGTGTATTCTGTTCTGTTGATCTCTGTGTCTGTTTTTGTGCCCATACCATACAATCTTGATGATTACAGCTTTGTAATAGAGGTTGAAGTCCAGAATTGTGATGCTACCATATTTGGTTTTCACTGGGTGTTATAAGCAAACAATGAATAATGGAACACTACTTCAAAAACTATTGAAGTACTGTATGGTGACTAACATAACATGATTAAAAAAAGAAACATTTTTTAAATGTAATACATAAAACTATACAAAAATTATATCATGAGTTAATGGGTTAATGAATATTTTTGAATTTTATATTGTTTCTAGCTAATATGTTCCATTTTGTACCAAAGGAAATCTTGGTATGAAAATCATCTATTATGATAAATTTAAATTTTATATTTTTATTTTTTTAAAGATTTTTTTTATTCATTTGAGAGAGAGCATAAAAACAGAGGGATAGTCAGAGGGAAATGGAGAAGCAGACTCCCCACTGAGCAGGGAGCCCAACGTGGGACTCGATCCCAGGACCTGGATATCATGACCTGAGCTGAAGGCAGACGCTTACCCATGTTAGCCACCCAGGTGCCCCCAAATTAAATTTTTCAAATTGTAATTTTTAGAGACCAATCTGTTATTTCCTTTTCTATTTTAGAGAAGTATGAGAAACTATCTCTATTATTCTGAGAACTCAATAATAAAAATACATAAACATTTCCCAAAGGACTTAATATAATCAGTCAATACATGTAAGCTGCTATTACTGTTATATTGAATTTTAAGTTGAACTGATATTTTAAACAATTCTACATTATTTCTTTGTTATTATTCATTTTAGATATTAAAAGTATTAAGAACAAAAGACTTGCATTCCCAATACTCAGAATCATCAGCTCTTACTTTTGTCATATTTATTTCCAACATTTTAACACATAAAATATCACAGATAAAGCCCATATCCTCTTTAACTCCCACTCTCTAACCAGACACCTAACCCAGAGATAACCACTATCATGAGCTTAGCGTGTATAATTTCAGCTCACTGTAATATATATTAAAAATTATTTAAAAAATAGGGACGCCTGGGTGGCTCTCCCTCTGCCTCTGCCTCTCTCTCTCTATCTCTCATGAATAAATAAATAAAATCTTTTTTAAAAATTATTTAAATAATAAATATTTAAATATAAAATATTATCAACTACTTACATATTTATAGTTTAAATTTCTCTACTTTACCAGAGCAGAATTTAACCAGTGATACAGTGCTAGCAGAATTCCGTCACCAAAATCTGGGAAATGTCTAACCACCTGGGCTGTAACAGACTGTCCAGTATTCTTCATGCTTAGTCACCAGATTTATAGGAGAATTTTTTGTCTCTGCCAATCTACTGGGTGCTACCAGATGTTAAGGTTTTTATGTGCAATATTATGAACTCATTGGGAAAACATGGATGTTATAAAATGATTTAATTACAGCAAGTTATTTCTTAAGCAACAGTTCTCAACTTTTTGGTTTTCCTTCAACACACTTGAGAGATGAAACATACTGGCAGTATGTGACTTTCAAAATCACTATATCAAAAACTAATGATGTATTGTATGGTGACTAACATAACATAATAAAATAAAATTATATTTAAAAAAACAAAACAAAGTAACTTCTGGCAGAAATATGGGCTCTGACTCCATAGTCCCCCTCAAAGATAAGAAACCAATGTAAAACACTTTAATTGTAAAACCATCATAGACCACAGGGCACAAGTCATGAATAAGAGACCAGAAGGGACACGTGGTATTAATTCATCACTGTAGGGTCCTGGTTAATGGAGTGTTTTATTTAAGAAGAACGCGAATTAGCACAGATCATAAACTGGACCATCAGGGAAGGGATGTCATCTGTAGCTGAGCTCCAGGCACTGGTGTTTATTTATTGTTGATATGATTTCCTTTCCTTCAACTTTGTGAGGTGTCAGGAAAACAACACACACCAAAGGCAAGAACCACACCAGCAACGTAAGGTATGGCAGCGCCACTGAGGCTGGGATAGAACACGGCTTGGGGTCACTCGGGTGCCAGAGGCTGTTCACTCTTATCTCACCAGGATAAATGTTAACATAAAGGGGGAAAAAGCGGATGAAAATTAGGCTACTTCAAAAATTATCCCATTGCCTGCTCTCTAAGATTTTGCCTGGTCATTTATTAGCTTACTAGGTTCACATATGGGCTAGATCCTATAAGGTCAAGTTGACAAAAATAAATTGGTTATTTAAGTTGGTCATTAGACGTCTGGGAAGATGCCAGAGAAGGAGGACCTTAAGCTCACCTTGTCCCACAGATACAACTAGATAACATTTACATCAGTAGAAATAAGCCAGAAAAGGACCTGAAGACTGGTGGAACAAACTCAACAACTAAATGTAGAGAAGAAGCTGAATCAAAGGGGGTAGAGAGGGGAGAGACACAGTTGGAGCTAACCAGACCCACAGGACTGCCTGTGGGAGGGAGGGATGCCATGGGCACAGAAAGGGGAGAGAAACTGAAACAGGAAGAAACAGAAAATTTGAGCAGACTGATTACCAGCAAACAAATTAAATCAGTAATCAAAACACTCCCAATAAACAAATGTCAAGAGCCAGATGACTTCACAGATGAATTCTACTAAACATTTAAAGAAGACCTAATACCTATTCTTCTCAAACTATTCCAAAAAATAGAAGAGGAAGGAAGCCTTCCAAATTCATTCTATGAGGCCAGCATTGCCCTGATGCCAAAACCAGATAAGGACACTACCAAAAAAGAGAACTACAGCCAATATCTCTGATACATATAGATGTAAAAATCCTCAACAAAATATAAGCAAACCAAATCCAGCAATATTTTAAAAAATCATTCACCACAACCAAGTGAGATTTATTCCTGGGATGTAAGGATGGCTCAATATTCACAAATTAATCAACGTGACACATCATATGAATAAGGGAGAGAATAAAAACCATATGATCATTTCAATAGATGAAGACAAAGCGTTTGACAAAGTACGACATCTGTTCATGATAAAAACTCAAAAAAGGAGGTCTGAAGGGAATGTACCTCAAAATAACAATGGCCATATATGAAAAACCCACCGCTAACATCATACTCAATGGGGAAAAATGGACAGTTTCCTCCCAAGGTCAGGAACAAGACAAAGATGTCCACTCTCACCACTTTTATTTATATAGCACTGAAAGATCTAGTCACAGCAATCAGACAACAAAAAGAAGACAAAAAGACATCCAAACTGGTGAGGAAGTAGTAAAACATTATCTGCAGATGAAAGGATCTTCTATAGAGAAAACATGAAAGACTCCACCAAAACAGTACTAGAACTGATAAATAAATTCAGAAAGGTTGTAGGATACAAAATCAATGTACAGAAATATGTTGCATTTCTATACACTAAAAATAAAGCAGCAGAAAGAGAAATTAAGGAAACAATCCCATTTACAATTACACCAAAACCCATAAGATACCTAGGAGTAAACTTAACCAAGGAGATGAAAGACCTGTACTCTGAAAACTATTTACAAAACAGGATGGAAGAAATTGAAGATGACACAAACAAATGGAAAGAAACTCCATGTTCATGGATTGGAAAAACAAATATTGTTAAAATGTCCACACTACCCAAATCAATCTGCATTTCATGCAATCCCTATCAAAATACCAAAAATATTTTTCACAGAATGAGAAAAAGCAATCTTAAAATTTGTATGGAACCACAAAAAACCAAAAATAGCTGAAGCAATCTTAAAAAAGAAAAACAAAACTGGAGATAACACAATTCCAGATTTCAACTTATTCTACAAAGCATTAATAATCAAAACAGCATGGTGCTATTATCAATGCTAAATAAACCCTCTCAGAAAATAGAGAAATGATTTCTTCCCAAGTCATGTAATGAAGCCAGTATTAAATTGGTACAGAACCTAGACAAGGGCATCATGAAAAAAAAAAATACTACTTAACATCACTAGTGATTATAGACAAAAAAGATTCTTACTGAAAGATCAACAAATGAAACCCAGCATGATGCTAAAAGGACAATGAGCCATGATCAAGTTGGATTTTTTTTCCCAGGAGGCAAAGTTAGTTTAACTTATGAAAATCAATCAGTGATTGCTTGCTTTTTCTGCATTTCTTGAGGTGATCTGATGGTTTTTCTTCTTTATTCTATTAAATGGTGAGGTTCACTGATTGACTAACAAGGAGGCAAATATCTGTTCAAGATCCTGTTTTCAAGTCTTTTACATATATCCAGAAGTGGAATTTGTGGATCATGTCACAGTTCTAATTTTTAATTTTTTGATAAACCTCCATACTGTTTTCCACAGTGGCTGCACCACTTTACATTCCTACTAACAGTGCATATGGGTTTTATTTTCTCTATGTCCTCACCAACACTTGTTATATTCTGTTTTTTTTTCCACAGTTGAAATTAATTTTAATAAGATAGTCTATTTAACCAAGTACATCCCAAATCCTATCATTTACTCATGTAATTGTTATGAAAATTGAAATTGTTAACAATTCTTTTCTTGGTACTAAGCCTTTGCTCTACACTCAGTGTGGATTAAGGACATTTCTTTCTTTCTTTTTTTTACTTAATTTATTTTATTATGTTATCTTAGTCACCATAGAGTACATCATTAGTTTTTGATGTAGTGTTCCATGATTCATTCTTTTTGTATAACACCCAGTGCTCCATGCAATACGTGTCCTCCTTAATATCCACCACTGGGCTAACCAATCCCTCCACAACCCTTCCCCTCTAAAACCCTCAGTTTGTTTCTCAGAGTCCATAGACTCTCATGGTTCATCTCCCCTTCATTTTCCCCTTCCTTCTCCTAAAGTCCTCCATCTGTGGAGGACATGTGTGGAGGACATTCTTCTCCCTACATCTGTGTCTTTTTGGGTAAATACCCAGTAGTGCAATTGCTGGGTCATAAGGTAGCTCTATTTTTAATTTTCTGAGGAACCTCCACACTGTTTTCCAAAGTGGCTGTACCAACTTGCATTCCCACCAACAGTGTAAGAGGGTTCCCCTTTCTCCACAACCTCTCCAACATTTGTTGTTTCTTGCCTTGTCCATTTTTGCCATTCTAACAGGTGTAAGGTGGTATCTCAATGTGGTTTTGATTTGAATTTCCCTGATGGCTAAGGATGATGAACATTTTTTCATGTTCTGTTAGCCATTTCTATGTCTTCTTTGGAGAACTGTCTGTTCATGTCTTCTGCCCATTTTTTGACTTGATTGTTTTTAGGATGTTGAGTTTGAGAAGTTCTTTCTAGAACTTGGATATCAGCCCTTTATCTGTAGTGTTATTTGCAAATATCTTCTCCCATTCTGTGGACTGCCTTGTTGTTTTGTTGACTGTTTCCTTTGCTGTGCAGAAGCTTTTTATCTTGATGAAGTCCCAAAAGTTCATTTTCACTTTGGTTTCACTTACCTTTGGAGATGCATCTTGAAAGAAGTTGCTGTGGCCAATGTCAAAGAGGTTACTGCCTATGTTCTACTCTAGGATTTTGATGGATTTCTCTCTCACATCGAGGTCTTTCATCCATTTTGAGTTTACCTTTGTGTATGGTGTAAGAGAATGGTCAAGTTTCATTCTTCTCTATATAGCTGTCCAATTTTCCAAGCACCATTTACTGATGAGACTTTTTTTCGTTGCATATTTTTTTCCTGATTTGTCAAAGATAAGTGGACCATAGAGTTGAGGGTCTGTATCTGGGCTCTCTATTCTGTTCCATTGGTCTATATGTCTGTTTTTGTGCCAGTGCCATGCTGTCTCGG
>NW_028042299.1:0-458 GCF_054177405.1 Leptonychotes weddellii
GATCCCAGGCCCCTGAGACCATGACCCGAGCCGAAAGCAGATGCCCAACCATCTGAGCCACCCAGGCGCCCCGGTTTATTTGTTTATTTTAGAGAGAAAGTATGTGAAGAGTGCGAGGGAGCATGGGGGAGGGGCAGAGGGAGAGAGAATCCCAAGCAGATTCCATGCCGAGCATGGAGCCTGATGCAGGGCTCGATCCCACGACCCTGAGATCACGACCTGAGCCGGAATCAAGAGTTGGATGCTTAGCCGACTGAGTCACCCTGGCGCCCCGAGGATTTGAAATTCTAGTAAGTTCCCAGGTGATGTTGATGCTTCTGGTGTGGGGACCTCCCTTTGAGAACTGCTAGTCTGGGCTTCTCTCTTACAGGGAGCCCTCCCCTGGGAGCTGTCGGGGCCGACGGTGTTTCCTCCACGATGCCCTTACATGGCTGCCCCTTCAGATTATAAGGGGCGGG
>NW_028042300.1:0-458 GCF_054177405.1 Leptonychotes weddellii
CTTCATCGTGTAGGCACGAGTGACAAAATCATTGGCTGCTGTTGTTGATGGATTCAACCCCCAGCCCCCACTCCCGTCCCAAGAGGTGAGGGGGGGATGGGAGGGTTGAAATTTCCAATGCTCTTGTCACATGGCTGGTTCTCCTGGCCACCTGCCCCCATCCCTGTGGGCTGTCCCAAAGTCACCTCGTTGGCATGAAGGATTTGTGCTGCCAGTAACAAGAGACCCACCCCACCTTTCTCTCTCTGCGCTCACGTCTTAGGAAATCCCAAGGATTTTAGGAGCTCTGTGCCAGAAACAGTGACAAGACCAAATACGTACTTCTTACTGCAAATCGCACTATCCCAGGAGGGGAGGTGGGAGGGAGGTTTTTACCCTCTCCTCCATGAATCTGTGCCCCCTCACCCAGCCTGCCCTGTGCACCAGCCAGAGCCCCTGGGTGCTGCTGGGCCAGCCCT
>NW_028042301.1:0-458 GCF_054177405.1 Leptonychotes weddellii
TTAGTGCAGTGCATCAGAAAGCTCATAAGTCACTTTGTCCCATTATTGTTAGTTAAGTATTATTGATTGCTTGGTTTCTGCCAAAAGCTTTCATTCCAATGGGAAAAAGGGATCCACCATTATACATGTACCCTTTTCCCTTAGTGGTTACTAAGTACTCTATGGAGTGATTCATTGAGATGTTATGGCATTTTCAATTTTAAGTATTTCTTTCTTTTAGGTTTGGGAAAAGTTTTTCTATTTTTCTTGGTTATCTACTTCTCTGTTCTCTCCATTCTTTCAGAATTCCTCTTTCTTATTGGAGTCTCTGGAACCATCCTATATGTTTCTTTTCTTTCTTTTAAGATTTTATTATTTATTTATTTATTTGCCAGAGAAAGAGAGAGAGAGAGAGCACAAGCAGGGGGAGTGGCAGGCAGAGGGTGAAGTAAGCTCCCTGCTGAGCAAGGAGCCCGACA
>NW_028042302.1:0-458 GCF_054177405.1 Leptonychotes weddellii
CGGATTCACTTCTCCGCACGTCCTACCTTCCAGAAAGTGGTCGCTTTTCTGTTCAGAGAGTTGTTGCTATTCTTTTCTTCGATCTCCTGTTGAGTTTGTAGGTGTTCAGAATGGTTTGATCCCTATCCAGCTGAATTCCTGAGAGGAGACGAAATCCAGGTCTCCTACTCCTCCGCCATCTTGCTCCGCCCCCCTTTTGGATCTTCTTTATACATAAAACATGAGTGATTCTACCTACTCCCTGGCTTTGGCTACTGTTACAGATGAAGTGAGCTCCCTCCAGATTCCTATGTTGAAGCCCTAACTCCCATTGCAACTGTATTAGGAGACAGGGCCCCTAAGGACGTACCCAAGGTTAAATGAAGACAGAAGGGTAGGACTCTGATCTAACAGGACTAGTGTCCTGATAAGAACACCAGAGAGAGCTCTCCACACACACACACACACACACACACACA
>NW_028042303.1:0-458 GCF_054177405.1 Leptonychotes weddellii
GGTGGGCAGACAGTGGCTGATGTTGACTTGAGAGATGGAAATGGTAGGATTTGGTGGCTGACTGGACAGAACAAGGCTGACTGAGAAGGCTTCGTGTCGTGAGTACCATTTATCAGATAGGCAATGTCAGAAAGCACAATTTGGGGAAGAATGATGGCAAGTTTGAATTGCTTGTGAAATAAACAAATTGAGGTAACAGAAAGTTAGGTGTCTGGAGATCAGCAGAGAGGCCAAAGCAAGAGATTGTAAAGTTGGGGATGGTCAGTATCGATGGCTCCATCAGCATCACAGACGCAGAGAAGTACACTTACAGATGTAAAGGAAGAACCCAGAGGGTCAAAGGCTCAGTCCCAGAGAAAGACACTAGTAAAGGGAGTAAGTGGCTGAAGAGAGATGTGTCAAGGTGGCAGAGATAACATCTGGAAAAGAGACCATAAATCCTGGAAAGGAAGATTCTG
>NW_028042304.1:0-458 GCF_054177405.1 Leptonychotes weddellii
GCTGAGAAAAAGAGAGATAAACAACTACTGGATCACGAGGGCAGAATTCGAGAGAAGAGTGATACCATAAGACAAACCAATATTAGAATAATTGGGATCCAAGAAGAGGAAGAAAGAGAGGGGGGGCAGAAGGTATATGGAGCAAATTAGAGCAGAGAACTTCCCTAATTTGGGGAAGGAAACAGGCATCAAAATCCAGGAGGCACAGAGAACCCCTCTCAAAAATCAATAAAAATAGGTCAACACCCTGACATCTAAGAGTAAAACTTACAAGTCTCAGAGACAAAGAGAAAATCCCGAAAGCAGCTTGGGACAAGACGTGTGTAACCTACAATGGTAGAAACATTAGATTGGCAACAGACCTATCCACAGAGACCTGGCAGGCCAGAAAGGACTGGAATGATATATTCAGAGCACTAAATGAGAAAATTATGCAGCCAAGAATACTATATCCAGCT
>NW_028042305.1:0-458 GCF_054177405.1 Leptonychotes weddellii
GAGAATGTCTCTTCTGATCGGCTGTGTTGGTCACCATTCCCGGATATGTGATCAGTCTCTACTTTACCCCCTGTGATGGGTTCATTGTGTGCCCCCGCTCCAACCCACTGAAAAGATCTATGGGAGTCCTAATCCCCAGTACACAGAATGTGCCCATATCTGGAAATAGGGTCTATGCCGATTTAGTCAAGATGAGGTCATGAGGGTGTCCCTCATCTGGTGATTGGTGTGCTTATAAAAAGGACAGGTGACTCTGCAGGGAGGGAAGGTGACCTGAAGCTGTCCTCTCAAGCAATCCCCAGGCTCCCTTTCCTGCTTCAGTGAACTGTGCTTGGTAGCTGGAGTCAGGAAGGGAGAGGTCCTATGCGGATGCTGGCAGAGATGGCAGAGACCAGAGGCCCCAGGTCTGCAGGCCCAGGAATGCCTGAGGCTACCAGAAGCTGGGAGAGGCAAGGAAG
>NW_028042306.1:0-458 GCF_054177405.1 Leptonychotes weddellii
GGCTTTCCCTGGAGGCTTTCCACATCTCTTCCATGAGTCAGAGCAGAAGAGACCGTTTCCAGCCCTCTGCCTCAGCACAGAGATCACAGTCTGTTCTTCAGTGAGCTCTCCAGGCCACACTAGCTCCCTTTTTGTCTGTGCTGCTATAAACTGCAGCGTCCTGGGTTGTGCGCCCCTCCGCAGTGCCCCCAGTCCCGCCTCCAGGTCGGGGCACGTCTCCACCTTTGTGTTTCTAAAACCTCCAGCCGCTCCCTGTTTGCACACGTGACCCCGCCACTCCAGGTTTCTGTCCCAGGGGCTGCCCTAAAGTCCTTTCCCACCGCTACCAGTCTGCAAGTCTGTTCCTCATCCCCAGCAAGGGACGCTATAGCTTACCAGCGGCGTAGGATCCCCATGGCCAGGCACCCTCCTGCTGCCGTTTATCCTCTAATATCTGCCCATGGAATCACGGCTCCCTG
>NW_028042307.1:0-458 GCF_054177405.1 Leptonychotes weddellii
CCCGAAATTACAGCCGTGTCTAGTTTCAACTCGCTAAATGGCGAGTACAAGTTTTCGGCGAGGGGTCTAGCGGATGAGTGGCAGCCTGCGGGTGTTAGAAGCCGCCAGGCAGGCTGACGCTTGGGGGCGGGGAGCGAGCTGAGCAGAGGAACCTGCACACGCATGCACACTAGAACACAGCTGTGTCAGGACCCCGCTCCGCGCACATGTGGTTAACATGGCAGGTGCCAAAAGCCCACGCCCAGGTGAGCAGCAGATTGCACGATGACGCGGGGGTCTCTGTAGGGCGCCCAGGGTCCCCGCAGGGCTGGACTGCGGTGCCCTGAGCATCCGTGCCCATTCTCCGCCTACTTCTGAGATACGGGCCGGCTCCAAAATACGCCCATTTCTGGGATGGTTCAACAGAGGCTCGGGGTGCACTGTGGGGCACTCTGTGGGGTCCCTGTGCATCGGGCAGC
>NW_028042308.1:0-458 GCF_054177405.1 Leptonychotes weddellii
TAGTGCTATCTCCTTTTATTTTTGGTATTGATAATTTTGTCTCCCCTCTTGCTCTCTTTTATCGTGTTTGTCAGTCTTGCCAGAGGTTTATCCATTTTGTTGTTCCCCTCTCCCCAAAGAACCAGCATTTGGTTTCATTTACTGCTTTTTCAATTTTACTGATTTTGCTCTTCATTATTTCTTTAATTCTGCTTGTTTTGGGTTTATTTTGTGCTTCCTTTTCTAGTTTTTGAAAGGTGGAATCTGAGGCCTTTCTCCTTTTTTTTTTTTTTTCTTTTTTAAGATTTATTTATTTTAGAAAGAGAGCACGGGGCAGGGGGTGGGGAGGGGCCAAAGGAGAGAGAATCTCAAGCAGACTCCCTGCTGAGTGTGAAGCCTGATGCGGGGCTTGATCCCAGGTTCCTGAGATCATGATCTGAGCTGAAATGAAGAGTTGGATGCCTAACTGACTGAGCCAC
>NW_028042309.1:0-9573 GCF_054177405.1 Leptonychotes weddellii
GGGCTTGATGGATTCCCTGGGGAATTCTACCAAACATTCAGAGAGGAAATAATACCTATTCTACTGAAGCTGTTTCAGAAAAATAGAAACAGAAGGAAAACTTCTGAAGTCATTCTATGAGGCCAGAATTACCTTAATCCCCAAACCAGGCAAAGACCCCATCCAAAAGGAGAATTTCAGACCGATATCCCTGATGAATATGGATTCCAAAATCCTCAAAAAAATCCTAGCTAATAGGATCCAACAATACATTAAAAGGATGATCCATCCACCATGACCAAGTGGGATTTATCCCCGGGATGCAAGGGTGGTTCAACATTCGCAAATCAATCAATGTGATACATCACATTAATAAGTGGAGGGAGAAGAACAATATGGTCCTCTCAACTGAAGCAGAAAAAGCATTTGACAAAACACAACATCCTTTCCGGATTAAAACTCTTCAGATTATAGGGACAAAAGAAAGATTCCTCAAGTTCATAAAATCCATCTATGAAAAACCCACAGTGAATATCATCCTCAATGGGGAAAAGCTGAGAGCCTTTCCCTTAAGATCAGGAACACATCAAGGATGCAGAATCTCGCCACTATTGTTCAACATAGTATTAGAAGTCCTAGCAACAGCAATCAGACAACAAAAAGAAATAAAAGATATTCAAATTCTCTACAGTGTTTTTTTTTTTTTTTTTTTTTTTACTTAGGTGGCTGGCTTTAGGCCTGCACTCACACATGGGGCCACGGTACTAGCCTCATGAAACAAGAGGTGAGTGAGAGCTTCCTTCTGCATGATCCTGTTTCTCAATCAATTTCATGTATGGCACCCTTTCCCCGGTCTCTCACACACGAATACGGTAAAATTCCTCCAGCTTGAAGAATGGCAATGTTAGCTAAAGGTTGGTAACTCTACTGCATTGATTCTTTGATTTAGTAGCCTGGCACCTAGGCATCTAGGCACAGAGGTTACAGCAGTGCTAACATCCTAAAACAATAGGTGAGTCAAGAGGACTAGAGGACTATTTCTCACTCAGAGTTACGTTTAGGTCTCATTTCTCATGTTTTCACAAAAACAACAGCTGAAGTTCATGCTCAGGAAGGGCGATCTTTGCTGAGGCACGAGTTCTCTACAGTTTTTTTCCTTAGTTAGGTGGATGGCTCTTAAGACTACACGTACACAGGAGGCAGCCAACCTAGATTCCCGAAAGAAGAGTTGAGTTGAGAGGTACCTTTTGCCCATGCTTATTTTTCTCTTGGAATTATGCTGGGACCCATTCCCCAGGTTTGCACACAAGCAGAATTGAAAATGCTGCCACCCTGTGAAGAGGCGAAGTGAGCTGAAGCTGTGATTCTTTATAGGCTTGTTTCTTCCAAGTCAATGTCGAGCACTTAGCCTTGTAGGCACACATGGAGCACTAGTGTTAGCTTCAGGTAGCAAGAGCTGAGTCGAGAGGTGCCTTCTGCAATGGCCTGTTTCTCCCTCCGTTTTACATATGGAACCCATTCCCCAGGATCTCACCCAGCGTACACAGTAAACTGCTTCCTCCCACAGAGAGGTCGACGGTGGTTAAAGCACGGTTTCTCTACAGTGTTGTTCCTTCGAGGGAGGTGCCTGGAACTTAGGCCTCCACACACACATGCAGGAGAATTGTTAGCTTCATTAAACGAGAGCTGATTCCAGAAGTGCATTCTGCATGAAGCCATTTCTCTCTCGGAGTGAATTATGGGATCATTTCCCGGGCTCTAATGCACACACACTGAAAATATTTCCACCCACCAGAAGAGCGATGCTAGCTAAAGAAATGTCCCTCTACAGTGTTATTTATTCGAGTTAGCACGCTAGCAATTAGACTTCCATGCAAAAGTTGGGCCACAGTGCTAGTTTCATGAAACAAGTTGGCAGTCATGTTCTGCCTTCTGCCGCCACCTGAGCCTCATTCAGAATTAAGTTTGGGACTCATTGCAGTGCTCCCACGCACGCACACAACAAAATGCTTCCACTCTCAGGAAAGGCTACTTAAGGTGAGGCACGGAGGCTCTGCAGTGCTGTTTCTTTGGGTTAGGTGGCTGGCTTTAGACCTGCATGCATATATGGGGCAACTGTATTAGCCTTATGAAACAAGAGGTGAGTTGACAGCAGCCTTCTGCGCGATCCTATTTCTCACTCGATTTCATGTATGGGACCCTTTCTGCAGTCTTTCCCAGACTTACATGGTAAATTTCCTCCAGCTTCAGGAAAGGCAATGTTAGTGAAAGCACAGTAACTCTACAGTATTGATTCTTTTTGTTAGTAGCCTGGTACCTAAACCTCCAGGCACACAGGGTACAGCAGTGCTAACCTCCTAAAACAAGAAGTGAGTCGAGAGCAGCCTTCCTTACAGGCCTGTTTCTCACTCAGAGTTACGTTTAGATCCCATTTCTCATGCTTTCACAAAAGCACACAACAGATGAAGTTCAAGCTCAGGAAGGGCGATCTTTGCTGAGTCACGGGTTCTCTACACTTTTGTTCTTTTGCGTTAGGTGGATGGCACTTAGGACTACACGCACACATAGGGCAGCTGACCTAGCTTCCCGAAAGAAGAGTTGAGTCGAGAGGTGCCCTCTGCCCATGCTTATTTCTCCCTCGGAATTATGCTGGGACCCATTCCCCAGGTTGGCACACAAGCACAGTTGAAAATGCTGCCACCCTGTGAAGAGGCGAAGTGAGCTGAAGCTGGGATTCTTTAGAGGCTTGTTTCTTCCAAGTCAGGTTCAACACAGTAAACTGCTTCCTCCCTCAGAGAGGTCGACGGTAGCTAAAGCAAAGTTTCTCTACATTGTTGTTTCTTTGAGATAGGTGGCCTGCTTTAAGCTTGCATGCACACACGGGGCAACGGTATTAGCCTCATGAAACAAGAGGTGAGTTGACAGCTAATTTCTGCACGATACTATTTCTCACTCGATTTAACATATGGTACCCGTTCCCCCGTCACTCACACACAGACACAGTAAAATGTTAGCTAAAGTTGGGTAACTCTACAGCATTGATTCTTTGACTTATTAGCCTGGCACCTAGGCATGCAGACACACAGGGTACAGCAGTGCTAACATCATAAAGCAGAGAGTCGAGAGCAGTCCTCCTTAGAGACGTATTTCTCAGAATTACATTTAGGTCCCATTTCTCATGCTTTCACAAAAGCACACAACAGATGAACTTCACACACGGGAAAGGGGATGTTTGCTGAAGCATGGGTTCTCTAAAGTTTTGTTCCTTTGAGTTAGGTGGATGGCGCTTAGACTGCAAGCACACACGGGGCAGCCGACCTAGCTTCCCGAAACAAGAGTGAGTCGAGAGGGGCCTTCTGCCCATGCTTATTTCTCCCTCGGAATTATGCTGGAAAGCATTCCCCAGGTTGGAACACAAGCACAGTTGAAAATGCTGCCACCCTGTGAAGAGACGAAGTGAGCTGAAGCTGGGATTCTCTACAGTCTTGTTTCTTCCAAGTCAGGTTCCAGCACTCAGCTTTCCTAGCAAACATGGAACAGTAGTGTTATCTTCAGGTAGCAAGAGCTGAGTCAAGAGGTACCTTCTGCACCAGCCTGTTTCTCCCTCCGTTTTATGTATGGAACCCGTTCCCCAGGCTCTCACCCATGGTACACAGTAAACCGCTTCCTACCTCAGGGAGGTCGACAGTAGCTAAAACGTTGTTTCTCTACATTGTTGTTTCTTTGATATACGTGGCTGGCTTTAAGGCTGCACGCACACACGGGTTAAAGGTATTAGCCTCATGAAACAATAAGTAGGTTGACAGCTGCTTTCTGGGCGATCTTGTTTCTCACTCGGTTTCACCTATGGGACCGGTTCCCCAGTCTCTCACACAGGGACACTATAAAATTCCTCCAGCTTCAAGAAAGGCAAGTTAGCTTAAATTCGGCACTCTACAGCATTGATTCTTTGACTTATTCGCGGGCACATAGACATCCATACACTCAGGGTACAGCAGTGCTGACATCCTAAAACTGCAGAAGATTCAAGAGCAGCCCTCCTTAGAGACTTTTTTCTCACTCAGAGTTACGTTTATGTCCCATTCCTCATGCTCTCATAAAAGCACAGAGCACAGGAAGGGCGATATTTGCTGAAGCTTGAGTTCTCTACAGTTCTGTTCCTTTGATTTAGGTTTTTGGCTCTTAGAACTGAAAGCAAACATGGGGCAGCTGAACTAACTTCCCGACAGGGGAGTTGAGTCGAGAGGTGATTTCTGCCCATGGTTCTTTCTCCCTCGGAATTACGCTGAACCTATTCCCCAGGTTGGCACACAAGCACAGTTGAAACTGCTGCCTCCCTGTGAAGAGGTGAAGTGAGCTGAAGCTGGGCTACTTTACAGGCTTGTTCTTCCAAGTCAGGGCTGAGGACTCAGCGTTCCAAGGACACATGGGGCAGTAGTGTTAGCTTCAGGTAGAAAGAGCTGAGTCAAGAGGTGTCTTATGCAGTGGTCTGTTTCTCCCTCGGATTTATGTATGGAACCGCTTCCCCAGGCTCTCACCCACAGTACAACTTAAAATGCTTCCTCCAACAGAGCGATCGATGGTAGCTAAAGCACAGTTTCTCTACACTGTCTTTCCTTCGAGGGAGGTGCCTGGAACTTAGGCCTCCACGCACACATGCAGGAGGAGAGTTAGCTTCATGAAACTAGAGCTAATTCGAGAGGTGCCTTCTGCACGAAGCTCTTTCTCTCGTGGAGTGCTTTAAGGGATCGTTTCCCGGGCTGTCACGCAGAAACACTGAAAATATTTCCACCCTCCAGAACAGTGATGCTATCTAAAACACGGTCCTTCTACACTGTTGTTTCTTTGAGTTAGGACGCTAGCGATTAGACTTCCATGCAAAAGAGAGGCAACAGTCCTAGCTTCATGTAACAATTCAGGAGTCGTTTTCTGCCTCCTGCCGGAGCCTGAGTCTCACTCGGAATATGGTTTCGGACTCACTTCCAGTGCTCTCACGCATGCACACAGCAAAATGCTTCCACACTCAGGAAAGGCTATTTAAGCAGAAGAATGGATTCTCTACAGTGTTGTCTCTTCCAGTCAGGGGGCTGGCTTTAGACCTGCACATACACATGGGGCCACGATACTAGCCTCATGAAAAAAGAGGTGAGTGAGAGCTTCCTTCTGCACGATCCTGTTTCTCACTCGATTTCACTTCTGGGACCCGTTCCCCGGTCTTTCACACACGAACATGGTAAAATTCCTCCAGCTTCAAGAACGGCAATGTTAGCTAAAGGTCGGTAAGTCTATCGCATTGTGTCTTTAACTTTGTAGGCTGGCACCTAGGCATCCAGGCACACAGGGAACAGCAATGCTCACATCCTAAAACAAGAGGTGAGTCGAGAGTAGGTTTCCCTAAAGACCTGTTTTTCAGTAAGAGTTACGTTTAGGTTCCATTTCTTAGGCTTTCACAAAAGCACACAGCAGATGAACTTCACGCTCAGCAAGGGAGAATCGTTGCTGAGGCACGGGTTCTCTACACTTTTGTTCTTTTGCGTTAGGTGGATGGCACTTAGGACTACACGTACCCAGGGGCAGCCGACCTAGCTTCCCGAAACAAGTGTTGAGTCGAGAGGGTCCTTCTGCCCATGCTTCTTTCTGCCTCGGAATTAATCTGGGACCACTTCCCCAGGTTGGCACACATGCACAGTTGAAAATGCTGCCACCCCGTGAAGAGACGAACTGAGCTGAAGCCGGGATTGTTTACAGACTTTTTCTTCCAAGTCCGTGTGGAGGACTCAGCGTTGCAGGCACACATGGAGCAGTGGCGCTAGCTTCAGGTAGCGAGAGCTGAGTCGAGAGGAGCCTTCTGCACCGGCCTGAGTCGCCCTAATATTTACGTATAGAACCATCTCCCCAGGCTCTCAACCACAGTACACGGTAAACGGCTTCCTCCCTCAGAGAGGTGGACGGAAGCGAAAGCACTGTATCTCTACACTGTTGTTCCTTCGAGGGAGGTGCCTGGATATTAGACTTTCACACACCTGTGAAAGAGGAATGTTAGTTTCATGAAACTAGAGCTGGTTCGAGAGGTGACTTCTGCACCAGCCTCTTTCTCGATCCCTGTTATGTAGGGAACCCGTTCCCCAGGCTCTCACCCGTGGTACACTGTAAACTGCTTTTCTTTAAAAGAGTTTACTGTAGCTAAAGCACGTTTTCTCCCCACTGTTGTTCATTCAAGGGATATGCCTGCATATTAGACCTCCACACACCCGTGCAAGAGAAATGCTAGTTTCATGAAACTAGAGATCGAAATAGAGGAGCATTCTGCACCAGCCTGTTTCTCCCTCCGTGTTATGTACGGAACCCGTTCCCCAGGATCTCACCCATGGTACACCGTAAACTGCTTTCTCATTCACAAAGCTGGATGGTAGCTAAAGCACATTTTCTCTACACTGTTGTTCCTTCGAGGGAGGTGCCTGGATTTTAGACCTCCACACACCAGTGGAAGAGGAATACTAGTTTCATGAAACTAGAGCTGTTTCGAGACATGCTCTCTGCACCGGCTTCTTTCTCACTCTGTGTTATGTACGGAACCCGTTTCCCAGGCTCTCACCCGTGATACACCCTAAACTGCTTTCTACTTGAGAGGTGGACAGTAGCTAAAGCACGTTTTCTCTACACTGTTGTTCATTCAAAGGATATACCTGGATATTAGACCTCCACTCACACGTGCAAGAGGAATGCTAGTTTCATGAAACTGGAGCTCGAAATAGAGGAGCCTTCTGCACCAGCCTGTTTCTCTGTCTGTGATATGTAGGGAACCCGTTCCCCAGGCTCTCACCCGTGGTACACCGTAAACTGCTTTCTCGTTCCGAAAGCTGGACGGTAGCTAAAGCACATTTCCTCTACACTGTTGTTCCTTCGAGGGACGTGCCCGGATGTTACACCTCCACACACCCGTGCAGGAGGAATGCTACTTTCATGAAACTACAGCTATTTCTAGAGGTGCCTTCTGCATCGGTTTGTTTGAGACTCCGTGTTATGTAGGGAATCCCTTTACCCAGGCTGTCACCCGTGGTACACACTAAACTGCTTTCTACTTCAGAGAGGGGGACAGTAGCTAAAGCACGTTTTCTATACACTGTTGTTCATTCAAAGGATATGCCTGGATATTAGGCCTCCCCACACCCGTGCAAGAGGAATGCTAGTTTCATGAAACTGGAGCTCAAAATAGAGGAGCCTTCTGCACCAGCCTGTTTCTCCCTCCGTGTTATGTAGGGAATCTGTTCCCCAGGCTCTCACCCGTGGTACAGCGTAAACTGCTTTGTCTTTTAGAGAGTTCGACAGTAGCTAAAGCACGTTTTCTCTACACTGTTGGTCCTTCGAGGGAGATGCTTGGATAATAGACCTCCACACACCCATGCAAGAGGCATGCTAGTTTCATGAAACTAGACTGTTTCGAGAGGTGCCCTCTGCACCGGCTTGTTTCTCACTCTGTGTTATTAGGAAACCCATTCCCAGGCTCTCACCCGTGGTACACCCTAAACTGCTTTCTACTTGAGAGGTGGACGGTAGATAAGTACGTTTCCTCTACACTGTTGTTCATTCAAGGGATATACCTGGATATTAGACCTCCACTCACTCGTGCAAGAGGAATGCTAGTTTCATGAAACTGGATATCGAAATAGAGGAGCCTTCTACACCAGCCTGATTATCCGTCCATGTTATGTAGGGAACCCATTCCCCAGGCTCTCACCCATGGTACACCGTAAACTGCTTTCTCCTTCAGAGAGCTGGAGGGTAGCTAAAGCACATTTCCTCTACACTGTTGTTCCTTTGAGGGAGGTGCCTGGACTTTAGACCTCCACATACCTGTGCAAGATGAATGCTAGTTTCATGAAACTACAGCTGTTTCTAGAGGTGCCTTCTGCATCGGTTTGTTTCTCACTCCGTGTTATGTAGGGAACGCCTTTACCCAGGCTGTCACCCGTGGTACACCCTAAACTGCTTTCTACTTCAGAGAGGTGGACAGTAGCTATAACTCGTTTTCTCTACACTGTTGTTCCTTCGAGGAAGGTACCTGGATATTAGACCTCCCCACACACGTGCAAGGGGAATACTAGTTTCAGGAAACCAGAGCTGGCTTGAGAGGTGCCTTCTACGCCACCCTGTTTCTCGTTCCGTGTTACGTAGAGAACCCGTTCCCCAGGCAACCGTTCCCCAGGCTCTCATCTGTGGTACACCGTAAACTGCTTTCCCTTTTAGAGTGTTCGACGGTAGTTAAAGCACGTTTTCTCTACACTGTTGGCCCTTCGAGGGAGATGCTTGGATAATAGACATCCACACACCCGTGCAAGCGGAATGCTAGTTTCATGAAACTAGAGCTGCTTCGACAGATACATGCTGCACCCGCCTGTTACTCCCTCCGTGATATGTAAGGACCAGGATCCCTAGGCTCTCACCAGTGGTACACCGTAAACTACTCTCTCCTTCACAGAGGCGGGCTGTAGGTGAAGCAACTTTTCTCTACACTGTAGATCTTTGGAGGGAGGTGCCTGGATATTAGACCTCCACACACCCATGCAAGAGGAATGCTAGTTTCATGAAACTAGAGCTGGCTCGAGATGAGCCTTTTACACCGGCCTGCTTCTCCCTCCGTGTTATGTAGGGAACACGTTCCACAGGCTGTCACCCGTGGTACACCCTAAACTGCTTTCTACTTCAGAGACGTGGACAGTAGCTAAAGCACGTTTTCCTACACTGTTGTTCCTTCGATGGAGGTGCCTGGATTTTAGACCTCGACACACCCGTGCAAGAGAACTGCTTGATTCATGAAACTAGAGCTGTTTTGAGAGGTGCCCTCTGCACAGCCTTGTTTTTCACTCCGTGTTATGTAGGGAACCCGTTTCCCAGGCTCTCAACCGTGGTACACCCTAAACTGCTTTCTACTTGAGAGGTGGACAGTAGCTAAAGCACGTTGCCTCTACACTGTTGTTCATTCAAGGAATATACCTAGATATTAGATCTCCACACACTCGTGCAAGAGGAATGCTAGTTTCATGAAACTAGAACTCGAAATAGAGGAAGCTTCTGCACCAGCCTGTTTCTCCGTCCGTGTTATGTAGGGAACCCGTTCCCCAGGATCTCACCTGTGGTACACCCTAAACTGCTTTCTCCTTCAGAGAGGTGGACGGTAGATAAAGCGCCTTTTCTCTACACTGTTGTTCCTTTGAGGGAGGTGCCTGGATTTTAGACCTCCACACACCCGTGCAAGAGGAATGCTAGTTTCATGAAACTACAGCTGTTTCTAGAGGTGCCTTCTGGATCGGTATGTTTCGCACTCCCTGTTATGTAGGGAATCCCTTTACCCAGGCTGTCAACCGTCTTACACACTAAACTGCTTTCTACTTCAGAGAGGGGGACAGTAGCTAAAGCACGTTTTCTCTACACTGTTGTTCATTCAAGGGATATGTCTGGATAGTAGGTCTCCACACACCCGTGCAGGAGGAATGCTAGTTTCATGAAACTGGAGCTCGACATAGAGGGGTCTTCTGCACCAGCCTGTTTCTCCCTCCGTGTTATGTAGGGAACCCGTTCCCCAGGCTCTCACCC
>NW_028042310.1:0-458 GCF_054177405.1 Leptonychotes weddellii
ACGTGCGCGCAACCCCGCCAGTCTGGTCCTCCACCCCGGGGGCTGCCCTAAAGGTCCTTCCCAACGCTACCGGTCTGCGAGTCTGTGCCTGTGCGAGTCTGTGCCCGTCCGCAGCACGCGAGGCTGTCACTAACCAGCGGTGCAGGATCCCCACGTCCAGGCACCCTCCTGCTGCCATTTATCCTCCGATATCTGCCCGCGGAATCACGGCTCTCTGCTTCGTACCTGAAAACCAACTGCTTGCGATATTCTGTTTGTGGAGATCCAGATCTTCTTACATCTCAGGCTGGTTTCGTGGGTGCTCAGAGTGGTCTGGTAGATACCCAGCTCAATTCCGGGGACCAGTTGAAATAGGGTCCCCTACTCCTCCGCCATCTTTCCCCCCTATAATTTTCATTCTTACTACTTAATAAGCACCTACTATGTGCCTCAGACTGCACATTATGTGCAGGATACAA
>NW_028042311.1:0-458 GCF_054177405.1 Leptonychotes weddellii
GGCCGGGGTGAACGGGGGAGGCCGGGGTGAGCAGAGGCCGGGGTGAACGGGGAGGCCGGGGTGAACAGGGACGGTGGGGGTGAACAGGGGAGGCAGGAGTGAGCAGAGGCCGGGGTGAACGGGGGAGGCCGGGGTGAGCAGAGGCCGGGGTGAACGGGGAGGCCGGGGTGAACAGGGACGGTGGGGGTGAACAGGGGAGGCCGGGGTGAGCAGAGGCCGGGGGAAAGTGAAGGCCCAGGCCAGACCACAGTCAGGGCACAGGCATGGCCCACCCCCTCCGCCGACCCTGCGCCGCCGCTGCGCCCACAGCCCCGCGGTGGAGCCCGCGGCCGACTCACCGGCCTCGGCCCGCTGCTCCCGGGGCTCTCAGTGGGGCTGTCCCTCCGCGGCGCCTCGCTCTCGGGGCCAGGTCCTCGAAAACGCCCGCGGGTGGGAGGCTGCGCCTGGGTGAGCGGCCT
>NW_028042312.1:0-458 GCF_054177405.1 Leptonychotes weddellii
TATATATATTATATATATGTATACACGTGTGTTTTAAAAAATATGATTAGGATCATATGTACACATAAGATGAATTTTAAAGTAGAAGGAAAAACTAAGTGTTGCATTTAAAGGAAAAATGTAGAAAAAAAATCAGGTGTGCGAAATAACAAGAGTTGAAGATTTCTATTATTAATAATTAAAGTAATTATTAGTGTGTCATCCCACAAACACTTCTGATGGCAGTGTTTCCACTTAGGTACAGAGAATGTCAACAGAAAACAGGAACACTGTCAGGCAGAAGAGCTTGGACCCTCTCAGTTCACAGACTCTCATTTCAGTGAAAAGGTAAGGTGTGACACTGACTGTCCTGGATCCTGTTTCTTTCTTTCTTTCTTTCTTTCTTTCTTTCTTTCTTTTTTTCTTTCTTTCTTTTCTTTCTTTCTTTCTTTCTTTCTTTTCTTTCTTTCTTTCTTTCT
>NW_028042313.1:0-458 GCF_054177405.1 Leptonychotes weddellii
ATGCGACAGGCTGTAAACTCCATGAAGATACTCACAGTGGAGACGAGCTTCTAGAGCTTGCGTCTTCATGTCTGTGCAGATTATCTCTTTCCATAAATTAGAGCGTGTGGATGAATTTCCTCAGAATCACTTATTTTAGAGAAAAACTTCAATTTTATTTAAAATTCGTTTTAACATGATCTTAAAGTTACAAACCCATTTTGGAGAGATTTTAGAGGAAAAATCCCAAAGTAGAAACTAGAAACTCGAGCATAAACCCCCTTCCTGTGTGGGGGGTATTTACTTCCAGAATTGTTACAAACTTAATGAAAGAACGATTTATTCATTTTTGTATAGTCTTGTTAGAAGCATCCCACAAGGTGGGGTAAAGGAGTAGTATCAAAGAATGTGGGACAGGGGCGCCTGGGTGGCTCAGTCGTTAAGCGTCTGCCTTTGGCTCAGGTCATGATCCCAGAGTC
>NW_028042314.1:0-458 GCF_054177405.1 Leptonychotes weddellii
TTAGCCTGGTGATGGGTATTAAAGAGAGCACATATTGAATGGAGCACTGGGTGTTATATGCAAACAATGAATCATGGAACACTACATCAAAAACTAATGATGTAATGTATGGTGATTAGCATAACATAATAAAATTAAATTTAAAAAAAAAAGAGAAGCAGGAATTCACAGTGTGTGCTTTTCTGTTTCCTAACTTTTTCCTTTTTTTTGACAAGAGTCAAAAAACTTTTACTTTTCATTGACAAGAGTACAGAATACCAAAAAAAAAAAAAAAGTGGAATATAATTTCCCCATGCACCTGTCACCCACTTACAAAAGCTTTCAACTTAGGGCTTTGCTTGTTGTATCTATTTTACCATCTGCTTCTTTCCTTCCCCATAACAATGGGAATATTTTGAAGCAAATCCTTGCTATTGTATTATTCCATCCATAAGTATGTAGGTATGCATCTAAAAAAG
>NW_028042315.1:0-458 GCF_054177405.1 Leptonychotes weddellii
CATCACAAAACACAAACCTACTCAATTTTGATCTTCAGAGTCGCTCAATAATTTTTAACAGCCAGTCAAACCTGCTATTTAGATTAACGCATTCAGAACAGCGGCTCATTTACTGCGTGTTTTCCGATTTTAAGGGTTTTGAGGTAGGAAGACAGTGCTCGAGTGACGTCTGCTTGGGCACCTGCGCCCACTAGGCAGGACACGGCCCGGCTGGGGTAGCTTCTCCTGTGGGCTACTCCGCTGACAGTTTCTCCCTGTCATTGATCCACCCATATTTACTGAGTGCTTATTGTTTTTGGTGCCAGGAACAGTAGTGAGCACATCACGTTCTCCAGGGACATGGGTCACCTCTCCAGGACGCAGCTTGAGTGTTCCGCAACATTTGGATCTGTGGGTTCCAGATTCTGGGGTGGGGTGGGTGGTCTGGCCCGACAGTCCTGTGACACTTCTGGGAATTA
>NW_028042316.1:0-458 GCF_054177405.1 Leptonychotes weddellii
TCCATCAAAGTTATTACTAACTCAGTGTTCAAAACATATTTTGCCCCTGTTTCCCTTCACCCTCAGGATCTTAGCACCATCTAAGTCCTATTGATCTCATATGGTTTACTGCACCAACTTCCTAACAACATGCTTCCTCTTCTACTGCTTTTCTCCATCATTCCCGTGTTACAAAGATTAGTCAGAATCTGTTTGTGCAAGTGTGAGCTGTCTTACTTCTAAAACTCTTTTTTGGCTCCCTATTTTTTTTAATAAGCTAGAACATCTTAAAGTAGTTTACATGGATACACACACTTTGTCCTCTAACCTTATAACATTATCTTCTTTTTTTTTATTCTTATGTTAATCCCCATACATTACATCATTAATTTTTTTAATTTTTTTATTTTTATTTATTTATTTTTTTTATTCTGTTAATCCCCATACATTACATCATTAGTTTTAGATGAAGTGTTCCA
>NW_028042317.1:0-458 GCF_054177405.1 Leptonychotes weddellii
CAGCGGGGAGGAATCCCCGGGGGGCAATGGGGTGGATTCTCGAGGGGCAGCGGGGTGGATTCTCGAGGGGCAGTGGGGAGGATTCCCCGGGGGGCAGTGGGGTGGATTCTCGAGGGGCAGCGGGGAGGATTCCCCGGGGGGCAGCGGGGAGGATTCCCCGGGGGGCTGCGGCTCAGACCAGGCCCAGGCCCAGGCCCGTGGTGGACGGTGTGTGCGGGGCCCCTCCTCTCTCCCAGCGCATCCCCCGCGGCCCGGCGTTCTGTCACTGCTGCACATGCGACAGTGGGCTCCTCGCGATCGCGTGCCGGGGCCGGGGCCGGGGCGGTGGGGAGGGCTGGCTGACGGCACTGCTACACCCCGGCTGTCTGCACCCCGTTCCCCACAGGCAGGAAGCTCGGTGTGCGCTGCTTGGAGGCGCGAAGCACTGCGGATGGAGCCTGCGATCCTGCCTGGTGGCC
>NW_028042318.1:0-458 GCF_054177405.1 Leptonychotes weddellii
CTTGAGAGTAGAAACCACATCCTAGTCTTCTTGGTTCATCCCCATGTGGTTATACAGTAAATATTTTTAAAGTAATGGTTTTGATCAGTATACTATGTATCTAATAATTTTCTTGGTTTACTTATTAAATCCCAGAGATCTGGATGCAGTGTTGCAGAATCAAATGCCTTGGGGCCAGGCTGGTTACTTGAGTGGCACAAGTAGACAGAGTGAGGTCTGGGGTGAGCTTGAGAGGATATGTCCTACCTCTGAGTGTTGTCACAGGAGACTGTGACAGGTGTATAACCTGATGTACTGTTTTTCAAGAGAAAAAGGAAAATGAAGATTTTAATGTAAATATCCTAATTTTTCAATATTGGCAACTAGTTCACTTTTTTTTTTTTTTTTAAAGATTTTAGAGAGAGGGGCGCCTGGGTGGCTCAGTCGTTAAGCGTCTGCCTTCGGCTCAGGTCATGATC
>NW_028042319.1:0-458 GCF_054177405.1 Leptonychotes weddellii
TCCACAGTAGGGTATTTGCCCCCAAAACAGGAAAACATGAATTCGAAGGATATACACACCACTATGTTTATTACAGCATTATTTGCAATAGCCAAATTATGAAACCAGCCTATATATACATAAATATATAATGGAATATTATTCAGCCATAGAAATGAAATTTTACCATTTGCAACAACATGGATGGATCTACTATATACGTTCACTCATATGTGGAATTTAAGAAGCAAAACAAATGGACAAAGAAATAAAGAGACAGGGTGCCTGGGTGGCTCAGTTGGTTAAGCGACTGCCTTCGGCTCAGGTCATGATCCTGGAGTCCCGGGATCGAGTCCCGCATCGGGCTACCTGCTCAGCAGGGAGTCTGCTTCTCCCTCTCCCGCTCCCCCCTCTTGTGCTCTTTCTCTCTCTCACTCTCTCTCTCAAATAAATAAATAAAATCTTTAAAAAAAAAAAAA
>NW_028042320.1:0-9572 GCF_054177405.1 Leptonychotes weddellii
TCTCAGAGGCTGCAGTTCGTGTGCGCGCGACCGTCGCTCCGGTTTCTGTCCAGGGGGCCTGTGGTTCGCGTGCGCGCGACCCCGCCGGTCTGGTCCTCCACCCCGGGGGCTGCCCTAAAGTCCTTTCCCGACGCTACCGGTCTGCAAGTCTGTGCTCTGTCCGCAGGCACGAGGCTGTCACTCACTGGTGGTGTAGGATCCCCACATCCAGGCACCCTCCCGCCTCCGTTTATCCTCCGATATCTGCCCGCAGAATCATGGCTCTCCGCTTCATACCTCAAAACTCACTGCCTGCGGTATTCTGTTTGTAGAGATCCAGATCTTCTTACATCTCAGGCTGGTTTCGTGGGTGCTCAGAGTGGTCTGGTAGATATCCAGCTCAATTCCGGGGACCAGTTGAAATAGGGTCCCCTACTCCTCCGCCATCTTTCCCCCCCCTCGAGATTAATTTTTTTTTACCAGCAATGAGATACTAGTGTCATAACAATTTCCTTTCCATTTAACCCTGGCCAGGGGCTTTCCAACAATGCCTGAAAAGGAACAAGTATTCTGATTATAGCACTCTACACCCATCTAAATCATGCTTGAAAACCAAATGTGGAGAGTCTTTGACAATCCACACAGCCATATCCTGTTTCTCACCACAAACTCTGGGTGTTAGACCTTCCTCTTACGGTGGAACTCACCTGCCCCTATGACATTTCTCACAAGATCTTGAAACCAGACTAATGCTAAAAATATTGAAGTAGCATTATTTGGTGAAGATAACTCACGTTACTTCATCCGCTGGTTGTAGGAAAGAAATTGTTAAGTTAAGTAGGAATTTTTAGAAGTGACTTTGTCCAGAAAACTGACCTGCTTCATCCTAAAAGAAAGACCCTAGGATCCAGGGTAGAGAAACAGCCTGAGGTGCAAGGACTGAGTCTTTGGATGCTACTCCTGAAAGAAGAAGAGAGACAGTTCTAAAGAGCTTTACATTTTCTTTCCCTAATCATCCAATAGGAGTACCTTGTACAATTTTGTGAAGACACAAGGCATTGAGTAATACCAGCCCTCTAGTCTCATTGTCGCCTCCCTAGTCTTGATGCTCTTCCTATGCCTACAAGACACCTCAGTTACCAACAGTTGATTTTGCTGCTTTGCATTTATACATGCAGTATATTTCAGTACGTGTCAGTTCATCACCTTCCTAAAGAAGTTACTGCTCTGCTCAGCCTCCAAGGCCTCTGCTACAGCTGGTCCTCTCTGCATATCTGCTCTTATCCTACACTGTTCTTTAATCTGAATGTTCACTCTGGTCAATCAGAGTCACTCCTTACATTAATTCACCCCACCTGGTACTGCTTTTGCTCATGTGGCTCATGATTGTTCCTTTTCCCCTGCTGTTCTTCTGAATCACATCCTCCTCCTTTTCTGCCTCAAGTCTCACTTCTGCAAATGAGCTACATTTTCAAGTTTCCTCTCAATATTCCAAACTATATGAATAGATCCCATTTCTCTACTATTTTAAAATTTTGTTACTTTTAAATTATAGCCATTTGTATTTTTATTGTAACTTATAAATGCCTATATTTACCCTTAATATATTATTTATTAATTTGGCAACTATTTATGATTACCTACTTTGAATCAGGACTTTCTGTAGGAACTGAGGAGAGAACAGTACACAAAGAATATAAAGTCTCTGACTCATGGGGTTTATGTTCTATATGTGTTTCTTTTTATTCTGGTAGATATTGATCTTCCTGAGATCTTCATCTTGGTGTTCCTAGCCCCTAGCACACTCCTTTGAACATAGGAGGTGATCAATAAATATTTGCTCTTTGAATTTCACCAATTATATTCCATGCTTGTATAGTTCACATAGTAATTAGCATAATGCTTGACATTTGTAGGTGATCACATAAAATTTATTGTTTAGTTGATACCATTGCATCAAGGAGAAATGAAGGTGGATATTAAGGAAGAGTTTCTTTCTCTGACTTTGGAATTGATGATTAGGGAGGTTATCCCTGACATGCCACTCTCCCCTCCCCTCTCTGCTTGCACATTTCAGTTCATCACCTTCCTAAAGGTCATCTTGTTTCACAGATTTAACTGCCCCTTTCCCTTTAGTGATTTCCAAAGTATCTGAGGGTGTGCTCCTCTGTCGTCTTCTCTCTCTTTTTCCTAACCCAAAATATTGAAACCCAGCAGTGTCATATGCTCATTGAAGATCTGCCAGGAGTTTTTCTAGTGTATTCCATGACACTCTTTAGTTGTGTGCAATAATTTCTTACTGTCCTCATTTAAATGTTATACTTGTGACTGCTGGCTAATCTTTTTCTTTATGACTAATGAGCTTTGGATCCTATGTTAGATATTATTTTTGACTTCAGGGTCATAAAGATAGTCTCTAATATTATTTTCTGAAGGTTTTATTTCATTGCTTTTTACACATAGAAATACACTTCAACTGGAATTAATTTTGTGTATGGTGTGAGATAGGTGTCACATTTCATTTATTTTTTTCAATAAAGATTTCCAGCTGATCCAGCGGCATTTATTGACAAGACTATGCTTTCCTGGCTGCTCAGTTGAAAACAATTAAGGCACAAAAGTGAATGTGCTGTATGAGTTAATTTATGTACTGCTACTAGGCATGTTTAGAGACAAATAACACATTGCAAAGGTATACCAAAAAGCCAGGAAGTGATTGCTCTACAAGTCTGCATAGTGAGTTCTCTTGGTGGGCATGTGAAGAGGCACATGATGGGCTTGTGGGGTGTTGGCCCAATGTTCTGTTTCTTGATCTGGGGGGTTCCATGGATGTTGGCATGATAATAATAAAATAAGTTGTACATTTTTGCTTTATGTGTTTTTTTTACATATGTGGTCTATTTCACTATAAAGTGTTAAAAATTTAAAATATTTAATTTCCTGACCAGATCCAAGTAATCACTATTTATTGAGTTCTATGAGTGGTCAGCATTTTTAAAGGTGCCGGGGATGTAGCAGTTAACTGATAGTGTGAGGTGATACAATATATCTATCGCAATGCTATGAAGATAATTAAATGAAATAAGGCACCTGGAAGTACATAATTCAGTGCCTCGTAGAAAATAAATAATTCAGTGTTTACTTCCCCCTTCATATATCTGTGCAACTGGAGTTGGGGTTATGGATCTCTTTCATCGTCCCCATCTCTTTTACAAACACATTGAACTGTACATTTTATTTTATTTTATTTTTTAAAAAGATTTTATTTATTTATTTGACAGAGAGAGACACAGCGAGAGAAGGAACGCAAGCAGGGGAATGGGAGAGGGAGAAGCAGGCTTCCCGCAGAGTAGGGAGCCCGATGCGGGGCTCGATCCCAGGACTCTGGGATCATGACCCCAGCTGAAGGCAGACGCTTAACGACTGAGCCACCCAGGCGCCCCCTGTACATTTTATTTTTTAATTTTTATTTATTTTATTTATTTTAGAGAGAGAGAGAGATAGCATGAGCAGGGGGAGGGGCAGAGAGAGAGAGAATCCTTGAGCAGACTCCTTGCTGTGCAGGGAGCCCCATGTGGGGCTCTATCCCAGGACCCTGAGATCATGACCTGAGCTGAAATCAGGAGTCAGACACTCAACCAAATGAGCCACTCAGGCACCCCCCACACACACACCAATCTCTTTTATGACAGGAATAGCAGGGAGATACCAACATCAGAGCTTTTATTTGTGCTTTTTAATCATAGCCAGTGACTTCCTACATAGGCATGAAAAACCAGGCATCATGTCTCTGTCATTTTAAACGCCTAGTTCCTCCAATCCACACTCCACGTTTTGCTTTATTCTACAGGTACCCTTTCCTAGCTAACCACCTAATTATGTCCTAAGTAATTCCATTAAAGGAAATGTTCGGTCTTTCTTATCCACATCTAACTTAGTCATCCCGTTCTCCCCTGACTTCTATCTCAGACTTTCAATAAGACCTTCTGGTCAGGTGGATCTGCCAGAAATAAGTGATGCTGCCTCACTCTTTATCCCCATTGGACACAGAGAAAAACAATGATCTGAGAAAGGATGGAGATTTTCAGCATACCTCTATCTCTCTCTCTCCCTTTCTCCAAAGTGTCTCACCCACAAGCTGACACCTACACCAATACAAAGTCCGATCCTTTGGGTGTTATTTCCAAAAGGAAAGAAAATACATTCTTTTTAAAAAAACCTCAGGTTCTTTCCTTATTCATCAAATACCAGTTTCTAATGCGTGTCTGGGAATCCAAAAAAATGCATGGTATTCTTATTGTCCATTCCTATAGGTCCATTCTTATTGTTATCATGCTAATCTCTCTGCCCAGTCCCTCAAGACTAACCTTAGATTGCTGTAAGGGTTCTTAGTTAATATTTTTTTCTGCTCCCACTCCCATCTTTCTAAAGGATGTTACTTCTTCACCAATTTTTCAGTGCCTTTCCCAGCATAGTTCAATCCTGCACATCCACTCTGATCTCCCAGCATTACTTAAGGAGGGATCTAAATTCCCACAATCAGGACTCCCTCCTCTCTACCACCTCCTGACCACCCCTCCCCCACCCCCCCCACTTTTCACTATTGTTCCTGGCCCCCTGCTAGTCTCCAACCAACCAGAAACATAACCGCTTCCTCCATGTTCTGTTGCACTTCCTCTAGAACTCACATCTATACTAATGCTCTGTTTTGCTGTAAATTGCATATGTTTTTACTTAATTTTAACCATTTTATTTCATCTTGAAAATGTCATCAATTTGTGTTTTGATTTTTTTAAATAAATGTATCTATTGTAGATCTTGTCACATTATCATATTAATTTTATATGTCTATCTTTACGGTGAGCTTTAGTTTCCTTAAAAGTAGGATCTAAACTGTATATATGTATCCCCGGCATTAGAAAAATTCTGCCCACATAGGAAGCCCTCAGTAAACTTTTTGTGAATTGAATATCCCCAACTAAATAACACACATATATAAATATACATGTAGTGGATTATCAGCTAAAATTTACTGAACTGAATCACTGCAGCAAAAATTATAAGGGATATATATCAGGAATATTTTTCTGATTGTGAGGATATTAGATCTGGACAATCTCCTCCACAAAATTATCTTTTCACCAAAATCTGTCTACTGCTGCCACCCTGTGTGACTCCAACTATTTCTCCTATGTAGAAATAGATAACCATTTCTTCCTGGAAAATGGGAGTGTGAACTGACTAGTGATGGATGGCTAACTGTTCCCAGGATCATGTACCAGATGATTTCTGATGCTCCTGATTTCATAATTCAGTTATCAAGAGAAGATCTCTGGACGCTGGCTGTTTGGGTCCTTTAGATGTCTTTCATTTCTAGTTGCCCCCACTCCTCAATATATCCACAAAAATTCTTATTCAAGCCTGGTATTTCATCAAATTATCTATTTCAGGTCCTGTTGAGATTCTCTCCTTTCTTCACTTGCCCATACCAAATGCCAGAGTCCCTGCAGTAAGAAGAGGTTAACACTGGGGCACCTGGGTGGCTCAGTCAGTTAAGCCTCCAACTCTTGATTTCAGAGCAGGTCATAATCTCAGGGTTGTGAGATCAAGCTCTGAGTCAGGCTCTGCACTGGGTGTGGAACCTGTTTAAGATTCTCTCTCTCCCTCTCCTTCTGCCCCTACCCCACTCAATCTCTCTCTCTAAAAAGAAGAAGAAGGAGAAGGAGAAGGACAAGAGGCTAACATTAGCCATGTGCTTATTTTGGGGCCCTGGTCAAGAACTTTCCTAGAAAGTCCTGTGGGAATCAATAATCTTGTCTCGGGCGCCTGGGTGGCTCAGTTGGAGTCCCGGGATCGAGTCCCGCATCGGGCTCCCTGCTCGGCAGGGAGTCTGCTTCTCCCTCTGACCCTCCCCCCTCTCATGCTCTCTGTCTCTCATTCTCTCTGTCTCAAATAAATAAATAAAATCTTTTAAAAAAAATAATAATCTTGTCTCAATACTTTCTCATTATTTTCACATTATTCACTGTCCATATTCAATATCACTACTGACTTATTACTTTGTTTTTTGACTAGACTTTGGCAACTGGCCCAGAGCACCGTCTTGGTTTATTCTCCATATGTTATGGTCCTTCTTATGACTCACACACGCTAATTCCCATGTACCATGCATGTTCTTTGTCACAGAACACAATGGTCAGCTTTTTCCCCAGCTCTCACTCCTTCTCCCCAACATTTGCACTCAAAGAAATGTTTCCTCTCCACCTCCCTTTTCCACTTACCTTCTTTTATCTGCTTCAATATCCACAAAAATATTCTCAGTTCTCCAAGGCCTTTTGTTTAAAAGTGCTGTTTTATTTTTATGCATATAAATATTTATATATATGTTTAGTGCTTTATACATACTCAGGAAAAATGTCAGGTTGGTGCCATTCTTGAACCCCAATTCTCTACTTGGTAACAGTTTGTATTTGGTGGGAGCAGTGAAAAAAGTGTTGATGGGCACAGCTGTGAACAGACACATGTTCCATACATGTCTCCCCTGGGCTATACCTCTAGAAGTTATTTGAGAATGTGTCTTCATCCCCCATACATCTGAGAGTTTCTTCCCCCCTTGGTTTCTAGTAACTTTTGGAATTTTCACTGATGATGAGTCCTACCCATTCTCTTCCTAACCACACCACAGATAATAAACTTTATTTATATGACATTATTAAACCACCTTTTAAATGGATTCTTGCTACTAACATTAAATCTTAGGAGAAAGAAAGAGTCCAGTGTGTGATCCCGGGCACCATCATGAACAAGGATATTTTTAAAAATTTTAGATGTATATATTGACAGAGTGATTACAGAAAGAATGCTGGAGAGTTCCTGTTTTGATTTCCTTATTTGGAATTAAACACATTTTTGTTTAATAAAGTAACAGAACTTCTTCATAATATTTGGAATACTTATTACAGTATTACTTGGATATAGTTTATTAATATTAAATTAATTGAATTTGTATTATAATTTTCAAAAGGTTACTCTAAGTGTAAAGGAAAGTTTATGAGTTTGGGATTTGCTTACTCTTTTTTCCCAAATATCTCTCATTGGCTAGAATTACTAGTGCAATACTTAATGCTATTGGTACTAGTTTGTATATATTCTTGTTTCATGATTTGAATGGCATCGATCCCAGGAATTCACATATTATATTATACTAGTTACTTATTAGAAAGAGAAAGAGAGAGAAACTAAGCCCAAGCCTACATTGTTAAGTGTGATTTGGTATTAGTATTTTTCAAGTCTGAAGTAATAAATAAAATCAGCCTCTTCTATGCTCTGGAAGATGTGATAACTGATATGAATGACAATTATTTCTATTTTGAAAAAAACAAACAAGGATCTTGGAGTGATTTAACACCTTATATTCCCTCTCAATTTATATATTATTGTTTTGGGTATTAAATTATATATTATTTTAAAACTCCACAGGATAATCAGTATTATTTTATAAATTAAGATTTATATCAATTAGCATGGCCCACATATTTACCTCTGTCTTTGTTCTTCATTCCTCATTTCACCCCAGACTTTCCAACTGGGGTTACTTTCCTTCTGCGTGAAGTACATAATTTATAATTTTCTTTTTTTTGAAGAATTTATTTATTTATTTGAGAGAGAGAGAGAGGAGAGTGAGAGCGTGAGAGAGCATGAGCGGTTGGGCAGAAGGGGCAGAAGGAGAGGGAGAAGCAGACTCCCCACTGAGCAGGGAGCCTGATGTGGGGCTTGATCCCAGGACCTGAGATCATGACCTGAACCAAAGGCAGACGCTTAACCATCTAAGCCACCCAGGCACCCCCATAATTTATAATTTTCTTCATTAAAGTATGTTGGAAGCAAATGATCTTGATTTTTGTTCATCTGAAAATGTTTTCCTCATTCTTGAAAAATAGTCACTGGGTATAAAATTCCAGGTGGGTGGTTATTTTTTATTAAACACCATGAAAACATCACTGTACTATTTTTGGTTTTCATTATTGCTGATGAAAAGTCAGCAATCAGTCTAATTTTTTCTCTTTGAAGATAATCTGCATTCCCCCCAGCCCTGCTGCTTTAAGATTTGTCTTAAGTATTCTATGGTTTTACTAGAGTATGTCTAGTATGTTTTCTTTTTCATTTATATTGCTTGATATATTTGGAGCTTCTTAAACATGTAAATTGGTGTTTCCTTGGTTCTGGAAGCTATTTAGAGAAGAGGTAAGCATCATCATCAGTGCTCATGAAGCATTCTTCAATATCCCCAGTACCTGGTGCTAGAGTCTGGCTGGCTGTGGCACAGGTTCAGTTTTTACTAGACGGACTGTTGACTTATTACCAGCTGATAGCTACCGTGGTTACCACAGTGGAATTTGCACCCTTGTCCAATGATGATTGCAAATGGCTACAGGATATCTATATAGTAGTCTTTTTAAGCCACTAGACTGGCTGATGGCACCCATTTGATTAATGGTAACAAAATTGCCTTTCAAGTTAATAGCTGTTTCTTTTCATGTTTGCCACATGTGCTATTTTGAAGATCAGAACACCGTGACCCTGTTTCTTTTGAGCATTTTTGTAATATAAACATTATCAAAATATATGATCTGCAATGCTCCATGTCTGAGATGGGGAAATCAATTGAAAATGATACTAAAAGACCCCTGTCAACTTTAGACTTCCCATAGCTGCTGGGATCCAGAGATGCTTCTTTTGAGGAACTTGTATAAAAGGTTTCCTTTTGCATAAGGTTTCTTAAGCTAGAGAACCTTTCATTACTACCCTACTGTCAATCTTAGACATTATTTTTTTGGTGAGTCTGGGATAATATTCAGACATAGTTAAGGGTATTGGCATACCTACCAAGGATATTTTTCTATATTAGATTGCATTCAATCTACATTAGATTGCATTCTGGAGGGGTTCTGATTTTTTCCCTGGGTGTAAACTTCAAATCTGGAGGTCTAACACAGAGAGGACTATCAATTTGTGCCCTTATGAGATCAACCTAAATTTTGCCAATTTTCCTGGTTTTATAGTTGGTTGGATGAAATTGAAATTGTAGTCACAACTCCCAACACTTCTTGGCTAGGAAAGCTCTGGAGAGTTTGGCTATATCTCTTCACTTTCCCAAGAAGTTTTATATTTAGACTTTATAGATGATATTATAACTGTGATATGCCAGAGGTATGCTAAAGATTACAGCACATCACAAATTTTTGCCAACATTTCACAGCCTCCTTGAACTTTCTTAAATCCACCTAGAATTTTACAACTCACTTAGTATAACTCTTTGTCATGGCAGTGATTCTGTTTTTAACTAATAGAGAGGGAAACTAGAGTCACCCTTAGAAACCTATCTATGTAGGGCGCCTGGGTGGCTCAGTTGGTTAAGCGACTGCCTTCGGCTCAGGTCATGATCCTGGAGTCCCGGGATCGAGTCCCGCATCGGGCTCCCTGCTCGGCAGGGAGTCTGCTTCTCCCTCTGACCCTCCTCCCTCTCATGCTCTCTGTATCTCATTCTCTCTGTCTCAAATAAATAAATAAAAAATCTTAAAAAAAAAAAATAA
>NW_028042321.1:0-457 GCF_054177405.1 Leptonychotes weddellii
AGTTTTCCGTAGAGCCTGCAGCTTCCTGTCGACAGTCTGTATATGCTGGAATTGGGGATTGGTAAAAATACTCTGTACATCAAGTGATGCCTCCAAATCGTCTATGTTGAAATAAAAGTCTTTTTTCAGTTTTTGTTTTCAGTTCACTTGTACTCATTGCCCTTGTTGATCTCTAAGGTAGCTAGTGTGCAGTTAGGGTCACAAGAACAAGTTACAGGGAGGTTCACTAACAAATATGAGGAGAATAGGAACAGAGAGAGAAACTGTTATTTACTTGTTTTTTTTAATAATCTCTGAAATTGCATTAACTAGTAATTTTTTTGTTTTTAAACTTCTCTCATTTTATAAACAATATGCAAATATATGCTCACTGTAACAGAAGTTGCTAAAAAGAGGAGATTTTCCTGTCCTCCTGCTCGCTTACCTCCTTCTGTTGGTTCCCCGGACACGTGTGTGT
>NW_028042322.1:0-457 GCF_054177405.1 Leptonychotes weddellii
GACTCTTGGGTGGAAAGCAGGGGACCATGTGACCTGGTGAGAGCCCCATGGTGAGGGGGGTGTAGGATGAGGCCAGATGGGGTTGGGTGGGAGTGGGGAGGCTGAGACAACATACAGACGAGGTCGGAGCAAACTGCCACGAGAGGGAGGAGGGCCGGAACTAAGCAGGAAGGATGGTGACAGGGAAAGGGCTTCCCAAGGGGCCCATGTGAGTGGGGACAGCACAGGATCCCAGGTATGGATCCTGAGGTCGTCACTATAGGTTAGAACTCAAGGAAGAGGGCAGGGATGCCTGGGTGGCTGGGACAGAGTTCAGTTTGTCCAGACTGAGTTCTCTGTGAGCAGGGGCCAACCAGGCAGAAATCACTTGGGTCCCTAGTGCCTGCAACATCCAGTCTCCACAGAAAGGAACTAGTAATTCGACCCCATGCCACCCTCAGTGGGACTAAGGTGGGCA
>NW_028042323.1:0-457 GCF_054177405.1 Leptonychotes weddellii
GTCCTGCTTCTCCTTCTCCCACTCCCCCTCTTTGTGTTCCCTCTCTGTCTCTCTGTCAAATAAATAAATAATAAAAACATGTGCTCTTAGTAGTAGTGTAACATGAAAAGCACTTCTCATAATTGGCCCAGCCCCATCTAGCACCCATCTTCAGTCTTTTATATATATATATATAAAATATATTATAATATATTATATTATATATTATATATAATAATATAATATTATATATATAAATATAATATATAATATATATAAATAATATATAATATATATAAATATAATATATAATATATATTATATATTAAAATATATTATAATATATTTTATATATATATATATACAGTTGTTGTTGTTGGAGGAGAAGGGTGTGTTTCTCTACCATTTTCTTTTTCCTTTGTCTACAGTTCCTCTCTTACCTAGAAGGTGGTGGTGGCTGTGTTAGGGAGGAAAAGCC
>NW_028042324.1:0-457 GCF_054177405.1 Leptonychotes weddellii
GTTTTTCGATCCCTGGAACCTTGGGAAAAATTACAGGAAAAAAGAAAAGAATATTCACTATCAGTTTAATTTTGCTAATGTTCCATTTGAGCTCCCCTTGCCAAATACATTTCAATAAAAAGAACTGTATTCATGTGAACTGACTCCACCCTAAGATTAAGCACTTATTATTTAGTATGTCAGTAAATTATTTTCAAATATTTTGGTAAAAGATATCAAGCAGTCTTCACAAAGAAGGTGGAAATTTATTGTGATGCCAAGAACGTACAAAGATTTTTTAAATGAATTTTATTTTTAATTTTTTTTTAAAAGGTTTTATTTATTTATTTGACAGAGAGAGAGAGACACAGCGAGAGAGGGAACACAAGCAGGGGGAGTGGGAGAGGGAGAAGCAGACTCCCCGCCAAGCAGGGAGCCCGATGCGGGACTCGATCCAGGGACTCCAGGATCATGACCT
>NW_028042325.1:0-457 GCF_054177405.1 Leptonychotes weddellii
AACCTGGGCCTTGGCTGGTGCAGTCTGGCCCAGGTGGATCTGCTGGGCCTCGCTGGCCGGGGCTGGCCGTCTCCTGTGGAACCCAGTGCTAAGGAGTGCCCCTCCTCCGTCAGCAGGGGAGGGCCCCACGTGGGGCACCACGGCAGAGGGATGGTCGCCGCAGGGACCCGGGCTGTCTCAGCCCCTGGCCGGACAACACTCGGTGGAGAGCCCGCGCACTCCCTCTTTCATCTGTCCTACAAGCATTTACTGGCAATCTCTAATGGAACCCCTGGGATTCTCTCCTGCTCAGGCCCCGGCGTTCTGCCAGGGAAAGAAGTGGGCCCAGTTCTGGTGCCGTGCAGCTCAGGGGACACGTCTGCTGACGCTGGGCTGCCCCCACCCCACGGAGGTGGGTCAGAGCCTCCCTGCCTCGGGGGTCGGGGGCCAGCATTGGCTTGCCCCAGAGCGCTGCCCG
>NW_028042326.1:0-457 GCF_054177405.1 Leptonychotes weddellii
CTATATCTCTGTCAAATAAATAAAATCTTTTTTTTTTAAAGATTTTATTTATTTTTTAGAGAGCAAGCAAGAGAGAAACAGCATGAGAGGGGAGAGGGTCAGAGGGAGAAGCAGGCTCCCCGCTGAGCCGGGAGCCCGATGTGGGACTCGATCCCAGGACCCTGGGATCATGACCTGAGCCGAAGGCAGACGCTTAACCATCTGAGCCACCCAGGCGCCCAATAAATAAAATCTTTAAAAAAAAAAAAAGAAAGAAAGAAAGAAACAACAATGGCACCGCTGATCTAGAGAAATCTTTGTCCAACTTTGAAAAACTGCCCAGAGCAGCTAGAGAGCAAAGGTTAGCCACAGGTCTCCTCAGACTTGTTATTAATGGATACCTCCTTCCAGCTCACCCCTTCCTGAACTGAGGCGAGAGAGACAGGAAGATGAGGAATTTCCTTCTAAGCTTTTTTCT
>NW_028042327.1:0-457 GCF_054177405.1 Leptonychotes weddellii
AGATATCTCACATACATAATCTCATTATTGCAGCAAACATATTAGGTTGTTGTTACATACTTCGGACTTTTTGGAAATGTAGCCGGACAACTGGCCTTGACTAAGGACATTCTTGAGACTGTTAAAGGTTGTTTTAACTACATTTTTTAAAAGGGGAAGGGGGTTTCTTAGTGGTTAATACTATATCTACCAGCATCCATCAATTGGCACATAAATGCCCAAGGGCAGCAGTACTTTAAAAAAAAAAAAAAAGAATTTCATCCTCAGTTAATCCAAATGTGATTTTGTAGCCAACACTCTTACTCCACTTTTTGCCCCTTTGAATGTACAAACTATATTGTGACGTGAGCTCAGGATCATAGAACTTGTTACCTGTGTCACCCTGCTTCCACTGAGGTTATAGAAGTTGGCAAGATGACGGGCGCCTGGGTGGCTCAGTTGGTTAAGCGACTGCCTT
>NW_028042328.1:0-457 GCF_054177405.1 Leptonychotes weddellii
TGCTGTATTGTATTGGTTAGAAGCAAGTCACAGAGGCATCCTACACACACTCAAGAGGAAGAGATTATAGGGCGCCTGGGTGGCTCAGTTGGTTAAGCGACTGCCTTCGGCTCAGGTCATGATCCCGGAGTCCCTGGATCGAGTCCCGCATCGGGCTCCCTGCTCGGCGGGGAGTCTGCTTCTCCCTCTGACCCTCCCCGCTCTCATGTGCTCTCTCTCTCTCATTCTCTCTGTCTCAAATAAATAAATAAAATCTTTAAAAAAAAAAAAAGAGGAAGAGATTATAAAAAGGTGTGACGACCAGGAGGCAGGGAACATTGGGGATCATGTTAGAGGCCGTCCACCAGAGAGGGCACTGGAAGACAGATGCTCAAGGCAGGCCAGAATAGAGCTTATTTAATTTTCTATCTTCATTGCCTGGTTCACAGTGACTAATGAAGAAAGTAAATCTTTATTG
>NW_028042329.1:0-457 GCF_054177405.1 Leptonychotes weddellii
CTCTAATTCCTGCCGGTGCTGGGGGTGGAGGGGGTGGCTGAGCTGAGGGCTAGAATTTGGGGCAGCTCCCCTCCACCATGGGCCCAATCCTGCCATTCTCTCTGGGCCCTCAAATACGGAGATCGAAGGATCTGTGTGTTTTTTCTTTTCTTTTTTTTTTTTAAAGGCCACATATTGTATGATGCCTTTTTTTTTTTTTAGATTTTATTTATTTATTTGACAGAGAGACACAGCCAGAGAGGGAACACAAGCAGGGGCAGTGGGAGAGGGAGAAGCAGGCCTCCCGCAGAGCAGGGAGCCCGATGCGGGGCTCGATCCCAGGACCCTGGGATCATGACCTGAGGCGAAGGCAGATGCTTAACGACTGAGCCACCCAGGCGCCCCTCGAAGGATCTGTTTCTGACCACTGAGGTCTTGCGGGGAGAGCTGTGGGGAGTGGGGCCAGGCCCTGGTCTGG
>NW_028042330.1:0-457 GCF_054177405.1 Leptonychotes weddellii
AATTCCATATGTTCCACGTATGAGTGAAACAATATGATAATTGTCTTTCTCTGATTGACATATCATTTACCCTAATAGTCTCCAGTTCTATCCATGTTCCATGGGGTAACCGGGTGATGGAATTGAGGAGGCATGTGATGTGATGAGCACTGCATGTTATATGCAACTAATGAATCATTGAACACTACATCAAAAACTAACGATGTACTATATGCTGGCTAACTGAACATAATAAAAAAATGAAAATAGCTAGCAGGACCAATTATCTTCATTCATTGCTTCTGAGGTTAAGATGCTAGAAGGAATGTTTTACATATTGTGCTGGCGGCGGGGGGGGGGGGGGACACATAACTAAGTACCATAAGACATATTGATAGGAAAATGGAAAAAGAAGATTGACGGTGGAGGACAGATTAATGAAGTTAATGAAAGAAAGTGATGAGGAGAAAAAAAAAAC
>NW_028042331.1:0-9571 GCF_054177405.1 Leptonychotes weddellii
AGTGAGATCATATGATACTTGTCTTTCTCTGTTTGACTTATTTCGCTTAGCATAATACCCTCTAGTTCTATCCACGTCATTGCAAATGGCAAGATCTCATTCCTTTTGATGGCTGCATAATATTCCATTGTATGTATATACCACATCTTCTTTATCCATTCATCTGTTGATGGACATCTAGGCTCTTTCCATAGTTTGGCTATTGTGGATGTTGCTGCTATAAACATCAGGGTGCACATACCCCTTCAGGTCACTACATTTGTGTCTTTGGGGTAAATACCCAGTAGTGCAATTGCTGGATCGTATGGTAGCTCTATTTTCAACTTTTTGAGGAACCTCCATACAGTTTTCCAGAGTGGCTGCACCAGCTTGCATTCCCACCAACAGTGTAGGAGGGTTCCCCTTTCTCTGCATCCCCACCAACATCTGTTGTTTCCTGACTTGTTAATTTTACCCGTTCTGACTGGCTAAACCTCGTTGAGGTTTTGATTTGGATTTCCCTGATGCTGAGTGATGTTGAGCATTTTTTCATGTGTCTGTAGGCCATTTGGATGTCTTCTTTGTAGAAATGTCTGTTCATGTCTTCTGCCCATTTCTTGATTGGATTCTTTGTTCTTTGAGTGTTGAGTTTGATAAGTTCTCTATAGATTTTAGATACTAGCCCTTTATCTGATATGTCATTTGCAAATATCTTCTCCCATTCTGTTGGTTGTCTTTTGGTTTTGTTGACTGTTTCCTTTGCTGTGCAAAAGCTTTTTATCTTGATGAAGTCCCAGTAGTTCATTTTTGCCTGAACAGCAATAATTAATAATTAAATAGAACAATTATGACAATAAGCTGTTAATAAAAGCTATGTGACTGTGCTCCCTCACTCTCTGTACCCACCCTTCTTTTTGTGATGATGTGAGATGTTAAAATGCCCACATGATGAGATGAAGTGAGGTGAATGATGCAGGCATTGTGACGTAGTGTGAAGCTACGAATGACCTTCTGCCCATATGTCAGAAGGAAGATCATCTGCTTTTAGACTGGTGTTGATCACAGGTAACTTTAACCACAGAAAGTGAAGCCGCAGGGCAGGGGGGACAACTGTCCATCCAGAATGCTAAGGGTGCAGATTGCCCTGCCAGGAATGTGTCCAGTGGGGATCATGTGATCATGCTCTATACAATGAGGGGAGGTCTACTTAGGCCTTCTGGGAAAGGTTTCTTTACTAAAAAGATGTTTATTTTTTTAAAAGATTTTATTTATTTATTTGACAGAGAGAGAGAGAGAACACAAGCAGGCAGAACAGCACACACAGAGAGAGAAGGAGAAGCAGGCTGTCCGCGGAGCAGGGAGCCCGACAACGAGCTCGATCCCAGGACCCTGAGATCATGACTTGAGCTGAAGGCAGACGCTTAACTGACCGAGCCACCCAGGCTCCCCAAAAAGATGTTTATTAAAAAAAAGATGTTTATTTTCTTCCAGTAGATGTTGGACTATCTGGATGGAAAGCTAAATTTGCAGCTGCCTTGTTTCCAGAAGGAAAACAGTTTCTGGCATTCCAGGCCTGGAACCTCTGAGTTTCATGGTTTGTGAAGCAACTTATCACATGAGTTAGGGTTTTCTCTAACTATGTGCTTGAGTGACCCTAACTGATAAGGCACCCTAAAGAAAACCTGAAGTTCTTGTTCCTGTGATAGAGCGTGTGGTTACTAGCATGCCCCGTGGGGGCAGATTCAATGTGGAATATTGCTTCTCCCCCTTGCTGCTGATGTAGCACTGGACAGTTACTTCATTTCTCTCTGTTTGGAGTGACTCCTTTCTCTTTCCCTGCTTTATTGTCCTGAGAACACACTTCACCCTTTGACATAATATGCATTGTACTGTATACTTATTTATATAGTGAATGTCCATTGTTGAAGGAGGTAAATAAGCAAGAGGATGTGACCCCTGATTGACCCACAAGCTGGACACAGGCAATCAGACTCCTCCCTCGTCCCCGCACCCCCCATCTCAGGAAATATGCTCTTCCTATGGTTGCCACAATGGGAGCTGTTCCAGGAGCATAGCCTTGAGAGAGTAAGGTATCACTGAGACCATCCGGACAGTATATATGACTGAATCCACTTCAGGTTTCTATATAAATTTTTAATATTTTGACAGGTGGGTGCAGAAACCTACCTGTCTTGCAGCCACCCAGGACAACCTTGTAAGTACCTTCCCTTGCTTATTACCACTGCCACCTACCAATCTGGAGTGGTCGGCCTCTGTCTTTGATTTCTCCTTGTCTTCCATGGAAGTGGGCCAGTCTGCCAACCAACGTCTGTCTTTCCCTTCTTTGTTGGAAGCTCCATGTAGGCAGGAATTTTGACCTGCATTGTTGGCTTCTAAATTCACAGTGTCTGGCATATTGTAGAGGATTAACAAATAGTTGCTTACTAAATGAGTAAATTAAAAAATGAATTAATAAGGTAGAATGACAGCTAGGATTGCTGTGATGGTAAATTTTGATAACATATGTCCATATTGTTACACTGCCTGGCATACTATTATTAAAACAAATAAAGACACCCATGTGTCTAAGTATTGGCATGATATCTGTAACTAGTTCTAATATAAATACCTATTGAAAGTCATCTGTCATGTCAGCTACCCTCCAGAGATAATAAATGTTTGTTGTTGTTAAGTTGCTAAGTTTGGGGGTAATTTGTTATGTAGCGGTAAGTAACTGATACACTTCCTCTACCCCCTACCTTCCTTACTCTTCTCTCCATACACTGTGTTCTCCTTTATCATCCCCAGTTTTCATTCACCCAAATATTTATTTTTATTCAGCACACATTCCTATGGGCAACCTACGTGTAGGCTCTTGTGTGAGACATTGGCAGAGCTCTCAGGACCTGGAAGATTTAAGTCCTGCCCCAGGATGCTTCTCTGGACTTGGGTGAGGTACCCTGGCCTCCTGGATTGCCACATCGCTCTTAATCTGAACCCTGCAGTTTGGCCTTAAGTTTTAACTTTTCCTGGACTGCAATCTGGTTGTTTCAACAATCAGGAACAGGAGACTAAGCTTCTAACATCCATGCATCCCTTCAAATAGGGTGGAATTTCCAAATTCGTGTGGGTCATATCTGCACATGAATCTAATTTGATGATCTCCAAATTCATATTTCTCTTGCTGCCAACAATTAACGTATGCCCACAATTACATGTTTTTTGAGTGTTTTACTTTGTGCAGCCATGTCCGAGGTATTATGCCATTTAATCCCTTATGACCCATTATGGAAGACATTATGATTATAACTCTTTCATAGGAGGGAAAATGGAAGCTACGTAACTTAACCACCGTAGGAATCGGTAGAACTAGAAATTGAGCCCAAGCAGTCAGACACTAAAGTTCGTATGCTAAGTTTGTATGCTTACTCCATATTGTCATGTAAGCCCACACTCCCTGAGACAGAACTCATTAGATGGTAAAGAGGAGCAGCCTAGGAATGTGAAAGAGAAGAGCTTCTTCTTGGATTCTTCCTTTAGTTCCTGAGTGAATTTGGCCAAATCAGTTAATTCACTGAGTCTCAGTTGTCTCATTTTTTTTTTTTTTAAATGGGAAAATGTCTACCTTGTTTACTTCCTTAGGATCTTTTTGAGGCTCAACACAGGATAATGCAGGTGAAAGAACTTTGGAAAGATAATTCATGACATGCAAGTAAAATATTTATTCATGCAATCAAAAATCTGTTTTGCACACTTTCTATGAGCCAGACACTATTGGAAGAACCAGGGACACAAGACTTAGACATTGCCAACCCTGCTGGAGTTTATAATCTGTGGAGAGGAGATAGACTATAAACAAATAAAAAATGGCATAGTGTTAGAAAGTAATTCATGCTATAACAATGAGACCTTAACAATGACAACAACAAAAAGATATATGGGGAATCATCTTCCAGTTAAAAAAAAAAACAAAAAACAGCACATTCAAATGTCCTGAGGTAAGAGTATGTTTAGTGTGTCCTAGAATAGCAAAGAGGTCTGTTGGCTGAATTAGAGTAAGTCAGAGGGACATTATTGGAAGCAAAATTAAGTTGGGGAAAAGACAGTAAGAATCTGTAAGTTACTATATGGCTTTTGCCTCACACCGTGAGTGAGATAGGCGTCCCTTGGCATGATATGGTTGGATTTACCTTTTGAAAGGAATTCTCTGGACCCTGTATCAAAAGATGATGGTATCCGGGGGTAGGGACTAAAGTGCAGAGTGGTTGGGTTCTAGGCATACTTTGAAGATACAGTAGACAGGATTTGCTGACAGATGAGGTGTGGAGGATACAAGACAGGGCTTGACAGTAGCACACGCATTGGGACTGAGTTGCTGGAGGGGTGGAGTTTGTATTACAGATATGAGTAAGACTGTGGGAGCAGGTCTGCTGGGGTCAAGATTGGGATATCGGTGATATTGGATAGGCCTGTAGGACATCCAAGAGAAGATACCTGGTGTTGGATGCAGGCACTGGAGCTCAAAAGACACATCTTGGCTGAAGATGTAGATTCAAAAGCCAATGTTATAAATGACATTTAAAACCATGGACTGGGCACAGCTGGCTGGCTTAGTTGGTAGAGCACGCAACTCTGGATCTCAGGGTCATGGGATCAAGCCCCACCTTGGGAGTAGAGTTTATTTAAAACAAAACAAAAACAAAGAAAAAAACCAACCAAACCATGGACTAGATGAGATCGCCAGGGGGGTAGTTTAGCCAGAGGGAAAAAGGAGCCCTAGAACATCTAACATTTAGGAAAGAGTCCCCAGAAAAAGACACAGAGAGTGTTTAGTGATGTACAAAGAAAATTTAAGGGCATGCGTCTTGAAATTAAGTGGAGAAAACATGTTCTGACAACAAGGAAGGGATAAGTAAGTAAAATGATGCTTTTGAGTCAATTAAGATGAAAATGACAAATGGAATATTGGCTTTAGCAACAGAGAGGTTAAGGGGACCTTGAAAAGACATGTAATGTTGTCATTATTATTAAACTTAATGAGTGGAAAGAATGCTGAATTTGGAGTCCCAGCACCTGGGTTCAAGTAAGATATAATAAAGGAAGGAGATAAAAACATGAATGGTTTCCTCCCAGGGTGATTATCGTGATCAAATGATATGATGACGTTAAACATACTCTGTGGAACAGGAAGGGAAATGCAAATGTCAACTCAAAAACAGCAAGGTCATTGGGCCTGTGTGATCATTAAGTATCTGTAACTCCTTTGATGCTCTTGAAGACCACTCAGCCACCACGTCCCAGCCCCCACCCCACTGCACATGTGCACAGGTGTGCACACACACCCTCAGTGCACAGATCCTCCCAGTAACACTAGAGATTGAATATGTATCATGGAGCTCTAGAAGGTTTAAGAGTTAAGCCAGCCTGTTGCAGCTCTGGTGCTGCTGACATTACCAGACGGCATTAATTTAATTCCACTCCGTTATGCTTTTAAATTTGATTTGAGAAATGTGTCATAAAATGCTGTTGAGAAGTGCAGTGCCGCATTCCTAAGCAGGCTGGGAGCCTGTGTCTGTTCTGGGAATCCTTGCTGAAAACGGATTGCGTTCGGGGTGAGCCTATGGACTTGAAGGAGTTTATTCTTTGCTGGGGTCTGGTGACAGAGGTTTGCTGATCCCGGATTGCTCACTGTTGAGAGGAGATCAGGAGCAAAGCAATAAATCCCTAGGGAGTAAGGAAAGGCCTTGCAAAGACTAAATGAAAGCATAGAAAAAATTATAATTTAGGCAAATAACAGGGATGGTTTAAAAGACTTTAGATATGACTCTGAGTTTATTTTAAGGTACTGTAGTATACTTTTTACATTGGATCATCAGTATTACTTTCTCATTTCTGTTCTCTGGCCTCAGTTTCTCTGTGCTTAAACTGGAAGTGATAGACTACATCAGAAGTCTTCAAAGAGAGACAAAGTTTTCTTAAAATACATACACAGTGATCCGATGGTATAAGGGTAGAAGATTCTGGAACTTTACTTTCATTTATTTCTAGGGCATCTTGTAAAATTTGTGTGTCTTATGTGTATTTTTTTTTAAAGATTTTTATTTATTTATTTGACAGAGAGAGAGATAGCGAGAGCAGGAACACAAGCAGGGGGAGTGGGAGAGGGAGCAGGCTTCCTCCCGAGCAGGGAGCCCAATGTGGGACTCGATCCCAGGACCCTGGGATCATGACCTGAGCTGAAGGCAGACGCTTAACGACTGAGCCACCCAGGCGCCCTGTCTTATGTGTATTTTTGTAATGCACATAATATAAATAGCAAGTAAGTAAATAAGTAAGCCTACATTGTATGTGTATCCTCCCTCCCTCTTGCTCTCTTTATATATATATATATGTATGTATGTATTTTTCTTGGTTGATTGACTATTTGATTGATTGATATATTCTGATACAGACATGTAATTAAAACAATCTAAAGAATACTTGCCTGATTGATTTCTCTGAGTTTTTATAGCTTTATTTTTTTTTCTTAATGATTTTCTGGTCCTGAAATGAGTTATTCTAATCATTGTGATTATCTTAAAACTATGAGATGGCAGTTTGACTACTGAATTGAGTACTTGGCTTTGGCTTTTTGGTGATTTTAAAAATAAAGAAGTAACTGCCTTTACCAGGAGCTGAGTGAAGGCAGTAAGGGTTGTGTTAGTTTCCATATGTCAAAAGTATCCATAGTGAAAGTTTACCTGGAGTCCTTGGGTGGGATCAAGGGATTTTAATGTCCAGGCTGTCTCAGTGACAGTCCTAACTCTGTCACTGATTTGCTGGGGGAGCTTGGACTAGTCACTCCTCTCTCTGGGCCACAGGGTCCCGGGTCTGCAGATTTGCAAGTTTGGATTTCTCCTGATGCACATCTCAGCTCAGACCTGGCTTCCTCAGCCGGGTCTTCTCTGACCTCTCCCTCAAAGTGTTGCTTCTTCCTTGCCTGCAGTAACTCTTTATCACACATACTATTTTACTTTTCTTCATCAAAGAGTAACTATACGAAATTGTCTGTTTACTATTTTGTTCATGTGTTTATCGCCTTGTCTCCCCGAACTCGAATGTGAGCTCCATGGAAACCACAGGGAACAGAGGCAGATGTACCAGGAGGCAAATGAAGTTTAAGCTTTAGGATTCTGGGACTTGCATTAGCAATGTGATCACAAGGTTATGTGTTTTCTTTTTTCTTTTTAATAATTTTCAAAAGGAAACTATGCATTACATAATTGATCAAGACTACTGTCTCTTTTTAGTCTGACTCTCCCTTCCTTACACTTTGCTTCTTGTCCAGTGGTGTGGGCCTTTTTGCATCCAGCCAAAGGGAATTTTAAATGGCTATATATTTGGTGGGGTTTGGTGGGGTATATTTTTGTGATTTGTCATCCTTTCTGCGACTAGTTATCGTTAGCAAGATTTCACAGGTCAGTAAGGGGCAGAGCTATGATTCAAATGGATATTTTCTTCTTCTAGTACTAATGATCTTAACATGCCGAGTCATTGCCTTTTTGTAAATTTAGTGATAAATCAGCAGGTATCTTTTTCCAAAATTTAGAAGTATGATAATACAAATCTGGCCACTTGTCAGTATTTAATACTCATTCCAGGCCTGCCTTCCTTGCTGCAAGACATAGTTCTAGTCTCAGTACCCATTGCTGTCCAGCTTGCTCACTGTACTCTATTTGAACTAAATTCTTGGTTCTATTAGACTACTAGGATGCCTGGGTGGCTCAGTCGGTTAAGCATCTGACTCTTGATCTCAGCTCAGGTCTTGATCTCAGGGTTGTTGAGTTCAAGGCCTGCATTGGGCCCCATGCTGGGTGTGGAGCCTACTTTAAAAAAAAATAAAGACTATTAGACTGCCTTTTCCCACATTTTCATTGGTCAAAATGACTGGCCCAATTGAGTCTTGTATGCTCTCATTCACTTCTTGCTGATTTGGCATAAACTATAGACATCAACAAAGTTAGCATAAAAGTCATAATATGCCAATCCAATATGGACCCTGATCACAAACTGGTTCATGAGTAGTGTCAATACAAGGAATATTTAAATTACAGTACTGCAAGAGAAGATCTGAAATTCTCTGAAATCTGAATGCTCATATATTAAAGAAATTTGATATTAGTTTTCCCAAAATGACATCAACGCTAAATATTTACCTACTAACTTTTAAGAATGAATTGGGAAGAATAAAGGGAACTTTTTGAAGTGTCAATTAAGAAAAAAAAATAGCACCAGAGGGGGAAAATAACTGAATTTCCTAATCTCTCTATAGAAAATAATTTAACACATCATCATATGAAAATATCAAAGTATATAGGTAAAATGTAGACAACATTGTAGAGGTATGGTATGTTGGTTATAAAGAAAAATCATGTTTTTCTGGCTTTTGTGAAATATATATCAGCATTTCAGCATTGTCAGCAGGTTAGCATTGTCATTTGTTATAATTCTTTTCTAAGGTAAAGATTTACTTTCAAGTCTAAATTTTTATTCATTATTTCTGTATTCATTTCTTAAGGGGGCCCCACGATTTTACAGTCTATACCCTATAGGGTCTGCCCTGGCAGGGAACTTGTGTTTTCCGTGAAGCCTGTATTCCCAGATTTTAGAACCGGGAGAGAGTCCACAAATGTTTGCAAGAATCACAAGATGTTTTCTCAGAGTCCTTTTTCAACTCGATTTGCTATTTCTTTTGAGAACTCTCTGATAGAAACTTTGACCTTTATTTCTTAGAGGCCTTGGGGAATTGCTCCAAGGAGATCTGTTCCTGGTGAGAATTACAGAATCCACTTTTAACAAGCACCCCAGTGCATTCATAGGCCACCCTCTGCGACCTGCTGAAGCAGGCTCTGCAGCCTCCGTGGCCACCCCATGCGCACACAGAAACCTCCTCTTCCCATCCAAGTTTACCAGCTCAGGCACAGTTAGGGCTTTTCTGTGGGTAGCACATCCCTAAGGTCCTAGCTTCCAACAGTAAAGCAGGCCACATATAAATTCCCTGTAGTCTTGGCACTGCCCCCTTCCACTCCCATTGCCACCCTGCCCCCATCCCAAGTCTGACTTGCCCCCTTTCCCCATAATTCGTAGATCACAAACGTGTCCTCTGTTGACGATCTTGAGATGCTACACATGTATATTCTGCTCCAATATTTGGCAGTTTGGTTGGGAGATCCATAAGGACAGATTGTCATTCACCTGTAGGAACAAAAACAACAAAAGGTAAAGCAAACCAAATTTTTTTTTCCTTTTTCTCATCACCCCTTACAGAATAAAGTTCATACTCCTAGCATGAAAATCAAGGTTCTTCCTTATCTGGCTTCAACCACCTGTCCTATTGGATTTTAACGTACAAAGACACAATGCTGGGAATGGTACAGCCATCTTGCTACCATCATAATTGTGTTTGGGACTGCCTGAGAAACGTCCAGTCTATGTGCATGTTAAAAATAATCTTTCTTGGGGCACCTGAGTGGCTCAGTCATTAAGCGTCTGCCTTCGGCTCAGGTCATGATCCCAGGGTTCTGGGATCGAGCCCCACATCGGGCTCCCTGCT
>NW_028042332.1:0-457 GCF_054177405.1 Leptonychotes weddellii
CCCCCAAAACCAAAAAATACTAATTTGAAAAGAAAGATGCATCTCTGTTTTTTGCATCATTATTTGTAATAGCCAAAATATGGAAGCACCCCGGTGTCCCTCAGTTGACATATGAATAAAGAAGTCACACACACACACACACACGGTGAATTATTACTTAGCCATTAAAAAAATGAGATCGGGCACCTGGGTGGCTCAGTTGGTTAAGCGACTGCTTTCGGCTCAGGTCATGATCCTGGAGTCCTTGGTTCGAGTCCTGCATCGGGCTCTCTGCTCGGCAGGGAGCCTGCTTCTCCCTCTGACCCTCCCCCCTCTCATGTGCTCTCTTTCTCATTCTCTCTGTCTCAAATAAATAAATAAAATCTTTAAAAAAAATAAAAAAATGAGATCTTGCCATCAGCAACAACATGGATAAATCTATTGGGTATAATGCTAAGTGAAATAAGTCAGAGAAAGA
>NW_028042333.1:0-457 GCF_054177405.1 Leptonychotes weddellii
TATAAAAAATAACATGTCTGAATCATGTGCTTCAGGCATTGTGATGTACAAAATCCAGCCATCTGTGCCCCAAGAGCCTAGTAAGATAACAAGATGGCTTCCTTGCCATAATTAAAAAAAAAAATTATATATATATATAGAGAGAGAGAGAGAGAGATTGGGAGAGAGAGATATCCATCTAATATCCACTATGTTTGACAGTTCATGCAATTCCCCAAAAGATTTTACAATAATCTTACAGGGTGCTAAAGGCTGGTCAGTTTTGGGCGCCTGGGTGGCTCAGTCGTTAAGCGTCTGCCTTCGGCTCAGGTCATGATCCCAGGATGCTGGGATCGAGTCCCATATCGGGCTCCCTGCTCAGCGGGGAGCCTGCTTCTCCTTCTCCCTCTGTCTACCACTCTGCCTACTTGTGCTCTCTGTCAAATAAATAAATAAAAAATCTTTGAAAAAATAAAGT
>NW_028042334.1:0-457 GCF_054177405.1 Leptonychotes weddellii
GCGTGCTGCTCTCCTGGCTGGTACCTTGACACAGCTTGTCTTCTGTCTTCCCATTGCCTCAGCACAGTCTCCCTGGCACAGGGATCCGGGCCCTCTCGGGTGCGTCCAGCCTCATGTAACCTTCTTCGTGTGGGACAGAAGGGCTCGGTTATAGGATCGGGGCCGCCTCTTGGAGAAGCGCCTCCACACCGAGGTGACCCCCACGTGCTGGGACTCGCGTGTCCCATCCTGCCGCATCTTGGTGGGTGGTCACGGGGTCTGGGCAGAACCGGTGCGGGCTGGGCCCCGGAGCTCCAGCCTGCTGCCCATAAGAGCTGAGTGTGGGTCGGTGCTTTCTGGAAGAGATTCGGTTTCCTGAACTTCTCAATCTATGTCAGTGGACGTGGCCTGTGTCCAGGGGCTCGAGGCTCTGGTGATGGCCCGGGTTGAACCACAAGGGAGCCCCCAGGGGCCCCAC
>NW_028042335.1:0-457 GCF_054177405.1 Leptonychotes weddellii
CTTTATATTTTTTAATATGAATCTAGAAAATTTAAAATTACATGTTGCTCACATGTTTTTACTGACAAAAAAGTAGAAAAAAAAACAAATAATGACTGGAAAGGAAGAAACAAAGCTATCATTAACCTCAGATGATTGTCTACACAGAAAAACAATATACAGAGAATTTTGAAGATTTTATTTATTTAGAGAGAGAGAGAGCGCACACAAGCAGGGGGGAGGGGCAAAAGGAGAGGGAGAGCAGACTCCCAGAGCTTAGCGCGCAGAGCCACCACCGGGCTTGATCTCACGACCCCAAGATCATGACCTGAGCTGAAACCAAGAGTTGGACACTAAACCAACTGAGCCACGATGTACAGAGAATTTTAGAATCAATAACAAGTTTTAGCAAGATGGCTAATTATTCTATACATATCAACATGTAGAGAATGTAATTTTCTTTCTTTCTTTTTTTTTT
>NW_028042336.1:0-457 GCF_054177405.1 Leptonychotes weddellii
CCAAGGATTCGTATCATTTTCTACTTAGAATGGCCATTTCTCTCTTTTGTTCTTGCCATTTCACGTGTGTATATTCGAATTAGTCATCACAGGGTATCTTTTGATTATTGCCTGTTAGCTCCTTGACCTTCATTCCTCACTCTTCTCTTCCTGCCTCACAGATGGAAACTCTAACAAGAACACACCAGTTCTGCCTCCTTTCATGCAGGTGGGAGACTGACTCCACACAAGCCCCTCCCATGAACAGGACCCCATCCGCACCACTGACCCACAACACACACCCTGAGCCAGTGTCCTTCCTTGGCTCCATCCAAGCAGTTATGACTTGAGGAGAGGCCTGCCCTGCTCTCAACAGACAAGATGGTAAAGGGGATGAGAATTTTATGTTCTCATGTTTGTGTGTTTTTGTGTGTGTGTGGTATGATCAACAGACTCTACATCCACACTATGTCCTGGT
>NW_028042337.1:0-457 GCF_054177405.1 Leptonychotes weddellii
AAGAGAAAACAGAGCGGCATGCTGGGAAGGGCCTGGGTGGAGGGGGTGACTGTGGACAGGGCGGTCAGGGGACCCCGCTGTGGACGTGACACCTGGCAGAGCCCTGGAAGGTGAGAAGGGGCAGCTGTGCGAAGAGCTGGGGACAGCCTGGAAGAGGACTCATGGCCCAGACAAAGGCCCTGGGTTGGGACGAACCTGGAGCGTTGAGGCACAGAAGGAAGGTCAGTGAGTCCAGGGGAAGGGGGATGAGGGAGAGGAGTGCACAGGCCTCCACGTGCCCCCAGGACCTGTGAATCCGGGAACATCTCCGAGTCTTCAAGCATGTTCTCGGGGCAGAGAGAGCCCCCACTCTGGGCGGGAAGGGCGTGCTGGGCGGGTGGGGAGGGCGCTGGGGCGTGGGAGGCAAGCCCCTGCCGTCTCTGCTGGAAGTCCAGGGCTGGCTCAGCCAGCGGCCTCA
>NW_028042338.1:0-457 GCF_054177405.1 Leptonychotes weddellii
CAGGCGCCCCACCCTACTTACTTTAGAGGAAGATTTATTCAGACTGAAAAAATAATTATGTTATAAAATAAATAAGTCAAAAGATGATAAGTAAAACATAGGGAATATAGTCAATTATATTGTAATAACACTGGATGGTGACAGCTGGTGACTACACTTATCATGGTGAGCACTGCATAGAATTGTTGAATCAGTATGTTGTATATCTGAAACTAATATAACATTGTACATCAATTATGCTTCAATAATAAATTTTTTAAAAAGAAAAAATTAAATTATTTAAGCTTGCTCAAAGATCTAGTAGAATACAAAATATATTGATCCATCTTCCTTCTATAAATTACATGATATTTATTTTGTTTTTAGAATGGATAATATGTATTACTAATATGCACAAAGAAATATAACTTGTCTATTACCCTGGTTCAAATTAGAATTTTCCAGTTTCTCCTTACAT
>NW_028042339.1:0-457 GCF_054177405.1 Leptonychotes weddellii
TTCTTCCAGGTGATTTGTCGTAAGATTGCACAACCAGAAGTTAGTTTGAGAAGTGACCAAAGCCTGCCTCGCCCAGGGCTGGTTAGCTTTGATTCTACCCTACCAGGATGAAGAGCCAGATGTTTTGGAAACATGATGTTTCCAAAATATATTTTTGTTTCTGTAACTCAGACAGATGCAGGTGTGGGCTGTATGTGGGCTCTTCTGTCTGGTCATCCAGCCAGCCAGCCATCATTTATTGAACCTCTTCTCTGGGCGAGGTGCTGTTCTGGCTGCACTGGGTTGAATAGCATCCCTCCAAAATTCATGTCCCCCTGGAGCCTCAGAGTGTGACCATATCTGGAAGTAGGGTCTTTGTAGATATAATGAGTTAAGAGTGAGGTCATACTGGATTAGGGCCCTAATTCAATGACTAGGGTCCTTGTTAGAAGAGGAGACAGACAGGAGCGCCTGGGTG
>NW_028042340.1:0-457 GCF_054177405.1 Leptonychotes weddellii
CACTTAGCATAATGCCCTCAAAGTCCATCCATATTGTCAGAAATGTTGGCCAATATGTTGGCCTATTTTTAAATGGTAATAATGTAAAAACAGAAACAAAAAACAAAAACCGACCTGCTAATAAGCACAGGCAAAAAATACTAATATGTTAAGAACTAAATACTATGGAATGTAACTGAACTTTGATAATATAACCCCAGGGCAAAGTTGAAACTATAGTAGCATGAAATACAAGTGTTTAATTTTTACTTATGCTAAATGACCACTGCAGATTATCAAGGGATATGTGCTCTCATGATTCACTCAAGTATCCTGGGTGATGGAATCTCCACTTTTTTTTTTAAGATTTTATTTATTTGGGGAGTGGGGAGTGTAGAGAGCAAGCACAAGCAGAGGCAGAGGGAGAGGGAGAAGCAGACTGATCAGGGAGCCTGATGCGGGGCTCCATCCCAGAACT
>NW_028042341.1:0-457 GCF_054177405.1 Leptonychotes weddellii
TGTCTTTGATTTTGGTATAAAGATAATTCTGGCCTTAGGTGATGGGAATTAAGGAGCGCACTTGTGATGAGCACTGGGTGATATATACAAGTGTTGAACCACTATTTTGTCTACCTGAAACTAATATTACACTGTATGTTAGCTGGAATTTAAATAAAAACTTAAAAAAGATAATTCTGGTCTTATTAAAATAAGTTAAGTATTTCCCTGTATTCAGTTTTCTGGAAGAGTTTATGTAGAATTATTTTCTTTTTAAAATTTTTTTAAACGTTTATTTGAGAGAATGAGAGAGAGAGAGAGAGCGCGCACAAGCACACAAGAGGGAGAGGGAGAAGCAGACTCCCTGTGGAGCGAGAACCTGATGTGGGGCTGGATCCCAGGACCCTGGGATCATGATGAGCCGAAGGCAGATGCTTAACTGACTGAGCCACCCCAGCACCCCTCTTTTTAAATGTTT
>NW_028042342.1:0-9570 GCF_054177405.1 Leptonychotes weddellii
TGATGATGATGATGGTGATGATGGTGATGGTGGTGATGATGATGGTGATGGTGATGATGGTGATGGTGGTGATGATGATGATGGTGATGGTGGTGATGATGATGATGGTGGTGATGATGATGATGGTGGTGATGGTGATGATGGTGATGGTGATGATGGTGATGGTGGTGATGATGGTGATGGTGGTGATGATGATGGTGACGATGATGGTGGTGATGATGATGATGGTGGTGATGATAATGATGGTGTTGATGGTGATGGTGGTGATGATGGTGATGATGATGGTGATGGTGATGATGGTGATGATGATGATGGTGATGATGGTGATGGTGGTGATGGTGGTGATGATGATGATGGTGACGATGATGGTGGTGATGATGATGATGGTGGTGATGATAATGATGGTGTTGATGGTGATGGTGGTGATGATGATGGTGATGGTGATGATGGTGATGATGATGATGGTGATGATGATGATGGTGGTGATGATGCTGGTGGTGGTTACTGATGAGGGAAATATTGACAATAGGCATCATTGGGCCCGGGTTCTGCACATAACATATATAAGTGCTTAGGAAGGTGCTGGACAAATGGTAAGTGCCTAATAACTGTAGGTTCCAATTCAGCTCAGTTTAATTCAAAGGCAAATGTGTCATCTTATGATAAAACCCAGTGAAGCCAGAGCTAATAAAACTACACTATAAAATTCTGATTTAACAGCATTAGCTGGTCACATCAGGATTACAGAAAGGTCTTCACTGTATTTTATTGCATTTTGGGGAATTTTCTAAATAATATAATTAATTTTGCTCTAAATGGGAGGGCTTTAAACAGACTTACTGCAGTTACTATAATTTGATTACTTCTTAGAGCTAGAAAATTTTCCAAAGCATACGTGATTCACTCATTCACTCACTCATTCATTAATTCACAAACATGTAATAGGCATCTACTCACTAAACATGTTCATTTTTGAGAAACTTGGATCTTACTGGAGGCTTCGCTTTCCAATTCAGTGTAACAAACAGACCCCGGGATGGGATGGAGTCTGTCTAAAGAGTGGGGACAGAGATGAGTGCTTTCAAGGAGCCGTTGTATAGGCATAGAGAGAGGAGGGTCCTCACTGGATGGGGAGGAGGGCGAGGAGCGAGGGAAGGCAAAGTTTCTTCACAGGAACCTGGAGGGAGGGCGATGGTAGCCAGCCTGGCTGCACAGATAAGCACCTACTAGTACGGCTCTGTGCTACTCCACCAGGCTGGAGAGACTTTGTGTGAGCCAGGTGAGCGTGAAGGGGACAGGTGCGGCTGTGAGGATGGGCAAGGCTAGACCGGTTCACAAAGGGCCTCCAAACCAAGCCAAGGGGCAATGTGGACTCAGGGACAGGCTGCACACAGGGACACCCTGGAAGGGTATGGGAAGGGAATACCTGGGTTGGAGAGGCCCTACCTCCTGCCTGCTTTGCTGAGTGTTCGACTTCGGGGAGCATTCCCTCTGCAGACACCACCCATTCTCTCCCCTCATGAATAACCTGCAGTTCAGAATAACTTAGGAAAATATTTTGCAAATCTCTCGTGAAAATAAATCAAATCAACACTAATTTTGAGGCATTCTAAAAGTGTTCAAATACAGATGGGATGGATAAATTGGTCCGCTTCTATTTAGGATGTGGAACAACACAAAAACAGAACCCTGTTAGCAAGCGCCGAATTAATTTTATGTCAGGAGAAAATAACTTTCCTCCCTTTGACTTTGTTTTTCTTTTTGGACAATACAAAACCTAGTATTCTTTTCTTGTGTTATTATTCTTTTCTTATGTATCCAAGTAGCAGGTGAAAACATTGTATAATTAATCTTTTCGATTTTGTGAACCTATGATACTAACAGAAATTCAACTTCATTTATGGGATAAACCACACAACTGGGGGATCTGATAATCTAGTCAGTTCAAGAAGTGTTGGTTGAAGACCGGGTCGAATCAGGTACCACCCAGGTGTTGGCACATCTGTCCCCACTTAATCCTCACATCTCTCAAGGCAGCATGGTTACAGCCACTTTTATAAGAAGTTCCTAGAGATCGAATGGTAGCTCTATTTTCAACTTTTTGAGGAACCTCCATACTGTTCTCCAGAGTGGCTGCACCAGCTTGCATTCCCACCAACAGTGTAGGAGGGTGGATAAAGAAGAGGTGGTGTATATACACAATGGAATATTATGCAGCCATCAAAAGCAATGAGATCTTGCCATTTGCAACGACGTGGATGGAACTGGAGGGTGTTATGCTGAGTGAAATAAGTCAATCAGAGAAAGACATATATCATATGACCTCACTGATATGAGGAATTCTTAATCGCAGGAAACAAACTGAGGGTTGCTGGAGTGGTGGGGGGTAGGAGGGATGGGGTGACTGGGTGATAGACACTGGGGAGGGTATGTGTTATGGTGAGCGCTGTGAATTGTGCAAGACTGTTAAATCACAGACCTGTACCTCTGAAACAAATAATACATTTTATGCTAAAAAAAAAAGACGAAGATAGCAGGAGGGGAAGAATGAAGGAGGGGACATTGGAGGGGGAGACGAACCATGAGAGACGATGGACTCTGAAAAACAAACTGAGGGTTCTAGAGGGGAGGGGGTGGGGGGATGGGTTAGCCTGGTGATGGTTATTGAGGAGGGCACGTTCTGTATGGAGCACTGGGTGCTATGCACAAACAATGAATCATGGAACACTACATCAAAAACTAATGATGTATGGTGATTAACATAACATAATAATAAAAAAAATGCACTTGGGCAGAAGGGGAAGTCAGAGAGAGAGGAAGCGAAGCAAGGGAAGGATCCGACACACTGTGGCTGGCTTTGAAGATGGAGGGGACCATGCCTAAGAAACAGAGAGGCCTCCAAGAGCTGAGAATTACTCCCTGTCTGTTGCCAGCAAAGAAATGGGACCTCAGTCCTACAGCTGCAACTCATCTGAGCTCCCAAGAGCTTCCAGATAAGAACCCAACTCAGCTGACCCCTTGCTTTTGGCCTTGTGATACCCTGAACATAAAACCCGCTGAGCCCACCTGTATTTCTGATCTACAGAACTGTGAGCTAATAAGTGGGTATTGTTATAAGGAAAAAAAGTGTATTCAATTTACTGGCCTGCCCTTCATTCTGAGATTGTGTGTTTTCCGCTTTTGGGGGGGGGCATTAACATAGTACTCCTCTTATGACATGAAGGTGATGACTGCTTTCAGAAGAAGCCCTTACCTGGCAAAATGACTAGCTGTCAACAACACTGGCCTTGAGTTTCTGTGGGGAGATGTTCCTGGTTCATGAAATCCTGCCCTGGCTGACCCCAAACTCCCTTCCCTGGTAAAATCCTTCAACAGCCATGAGCAGGATGGAGGAAGGGTGCTAGCTACCTCACATCCCCAGAGCATCAGGAACTCAGAGCGCATCAGGGGGGCTATTTATAGATAAGGCACTGTTTCCTTGAAAAAGCCCTGCTGCAGTGAGCTCCCCCAGCTGCCCCCACAGGCCCAGAAATAACTTCCCCTTCTCCAGCCCCCGGTGATGGGAAAGACACGGATGCAGATACGCACTCTTGCCCCCAGGTGGCGCAGCTGGCGGAAGGTGGGCAGGGGCTCTGGGTCAGGTGCAGGACCGACCGCTGCCCGGGACCTGGCCTGTGAGATCCATCTGACCACAGCCTAATGCAGAGCCCTAGAGTCAGCCCTAGGGGCCAAAGCCAGGCTGCGCAACTTGGTAGCTAAGCGAGCCCAGAAAACTTCCTCGGCCTCCCTGGACCTGGCTCTCTGCTCTGGGAAATGGCAGGAATGAGAGTGCCGACGTCCCAGGGACAGTAAGAAGGTGCCCTGAGATGCAAGCACTCCCTCCGTGCTGGGTGCTGCTCTGATCGGTCTCTGAGTATATGGCATCCTCGTCTTGCCAATGGGGAGACGAAGGCTCTGAGAGGGTCTGTGGCTGGTCGACAGCACTGGGAAGTAGGAGAGAGAAGAAAGGACCTCTTGGGCTATCCGGAGAGTCCTCCTACAGAAACACATCTCCTCCAGATGCTCCTCCATTCTTTCATTCAGAGTTTCTGCACACATCTGCTCCGCGAGTGTCCGCTGTACTGAGCTCAGGCTTGGGCCTGGGGCAGGGACAGGGGAAGCCAGGCGGACAGGGCCCCACCCGCAGCTCCCACACTTCTGGGGCGGCTGAGCCTCTGCTCCTCCCTGCCCACGGGGAGGCCGGCGATCATCAGGGCTGCCTGGGCTCGGGGTGAGTCTGGAAGGTTCTGGGGCTCAGCCTGGGGAGCCCCTCATGCTCAGATGTAAGCCACATTCTCCACTTCAGCTTTCTTGGTAACAAGACTGGTATTTTGATGTCCCTTCTGCCTCTCTTGTCTGTTAATTGGCTCCAAATCTGGGATGAGAGGTTATGTACTGGCCTCCTCGTATTCTACTCCCACCTAGCCAAAACTTACATCCAACAGGCATCAGGCAGGAACCTAGACTTAACCTGTCCAGAACAGCAAACAGTCCCTCCCCAAACCTGGGCCTCCCTGACTCTTCCCTCCCCTGTCCCCACAGAGGGCATCTCCACTGCTCACCTCGCCAAGACCCTAACATTCAGCCTCACCTCCTCTGTCCCCACCCTGCACTAGACCCTTCTTCACCTCTATCTCAAGACCTGCCCCAAGACCTCCCCCATTCCCAGCTCTCGTGCAGCGTCCCCCCAGGGACCCCCACCTCTCACCTGGAGCAGTTGGATGGAAGAGCAGCGGAAAGACCCTCATCAGACCAGCCCTTGTTCCTGCCCTCCAACCCCCCTCCCCATGCTCAGACCTCCTGTCAGCCCTGGCCGCCACACCTAACTGTCCCTGGCCCGGCCTTCCTCCGGGTGTCCTGCAATACCTGCAGCTCTAGATCAGTGCAAATGCCCCTGGGACGCCCCCTGCAGCCCTTTCCTGAGGCTCAGGGGGTGGTGGAAGGGAATGGGGTCTCCAAAAAGAGACGGGTCTCCAAGGCTTTGAGGTTTGGGACCCCTGCAGGACTTTAAGCCAGCTGGGAAGACTGGTGGCAGCAGACTGAACAGTGGCCTTCCAAAAAGACACGTCCAGGCCTCACCCCCAAAACCTGCGAACGTCACCTGTGTGCAGAGATTTTGAAGTTCTGCTGTTTGCAGCTACCCAGGTGGTGGGGCTTTGTTGTAATGGCCACAGGAAGCAATGCAGTGCCCTTATCAGGGGCCAGGCATACAAAGGAGGCACGAGTGCCCATTGCACAGATGAGGTCACTGAGGTGAGAGTCCCTGGGGACCGGTGGGGTCCCGGCAGCCCTCTGTCCATGGCTGGCATTCCCATGGGGCCTGGCATCTCAGCGAAAGAGCAGTTCTGTCCCCGAGCGTCTCGCTGTCCACCCTCCTCTGGACAGGGTCTCTTGAGAGAGACCAGGACCCTGGGATCATGACCTGAGCTGAAGGCAGACACATAACGACTGAGCCACCCAAGCGCCCCAAGGCAAGGTACGTTTTTTAATGACTCATGGCTGACAAGAGAAATCTACGTATGCCCTGCTTTCATACCCTCTGGATAATGCTCTACTGCCTTCCTCTGACAACCATGTTGATCTCACCCAGACTCAGTTTCTTCATCTGTGAAATGGGGAGAACGAACCCATGTTAGAAGTTTTTTGGAAAAGCACAAGTTTAAATACAAAGAAGCTCACAAGATCAATTTGGAAGCCTGAAATCTTTACTCAAATATTAAATGTTATTTCCATCTCTCATGGGAGGCAGAAGAGAGCCAGAGATTGTAAACTGTGGTCAGAATCCCACCTTCACCGCATACTGGCTGAAGATGCCGGGCAAGTTACAAGCCCTCCCTGGGCTTCCATTTCCTTGTCTTTAAAATGGGGGTAATTTGGGGGAACTGGCTGAGAAAATGCAGACTTTAGAATGTGCCCGGCTCCTAGCCAGCCCTCCTGAAATGCCTTTCTTCTTATTACCATGGGGATTTCCGGGGTTTACAAAGTTCTTGGTGCTGATGGAGCAAAACTCAAGTGAGGAGCAAATTCAGCTCCATCACTGAGCAGAGTCTGAAATGCACAAAGCTTGGAAAGTAAGGTTCAGAACAGTTACATGACCGGCTGGAGGCCACACAGCAGCCGTGATGGCTCCGAGTCTGCCTGACTCAGAGCCTAGCGCCCAAATGCTCTGAACGCGCTACCAGAACACCCAGTTCTGAACACGTGCACCACAGGAGTCTACGCAGGATGGGTCCTGAGGGGCCTGTCTGATGTCTGTGTCTCCTCACACGTAGTGGGTCGTGCTCAGCCGCAGGAAACTACTCATGCGAGTTATCCACGTCACCTACCCTAATTGGTAGTGACTCCTTTGCTTGCTCTAACACGTGTAACATCATCACAAAACCTGTGGCACAATCTTAGTTTTTACCCATATCCCTCCTCCAGTTCTTCCTTACTCAAAGAACCACAATTTTGTTTGGGGTGCCTAAAAAACTGCCCAGAATCCTTTGCAGCTAGGATGAGACAAAGGTGAAGGTTGTTGGGGGGTGGGGAAGAGTCTTCCAGAAATATTTTTTAAAATGCATCAACCTCAGGCCCTTCATCCCTTCCTCCTTCTTGTTGCCTGTAACAGAGGCAGGAGCACAGAGATGCAGCAACCATTTTGTCACCATGAGGCTATACGCACGAGGACAATGGCTGCCCACTAAGCTTGGCCGAGTGAGTTTCTCACTTGGTGAGTTTCTCACTAGCCCTGGATGACCCCTGGGCCTCTTGGTGCTGGAATGGATAAACCTCTTAAGGGTTAAGCCATGGTCGGTAGGTTGTGGAAGGAAGGAGGGGTCTTTCGTGGAGTTGTTCCTGTCCTTAACCTCCCTGAGGTTACCTGATCCTCTGTGCCCTGCTCTGGTGTCTGCTGTGTGTGTCAGATCGTCCCTCATCTTGCAGGGCATCTTGTGGGTCAGTGCCCTTGCAGTGGTCCCCTTCACGGCTGCCCCCTGCATGCTTCTCTCCCCGGGCCTCTAGCTGCTCACTGGCCCGCTCAGCACACCCCTCATCCAGGTACACAGAAACTTCTGGGTCCTACTGACAGTGTGGTGAGGGCCTCCTGAGGTTTCTACCCACATGAGTGAAGACCTGGCTTCTCCCTGCCCTGCCACCGCTCCCCAGGAGGGCTGACAATGAACAACAGCTTCTGCCCTGACCATCTGTCTCGGCGACAACAGGCTCAGAGGAAGCCTGCCTTTAGTGCCACTACTCTGGGGCCCCAGACGGACAGCGGGGCCTACCTGCCCACAGCGGAGGTGTTGTGCATGATGAGGTGGGTGAGTTTGATTCTGGGCTTCAGGATACTGATCCCCTTGCTGCCAAGCACCTGAGCCATGCTCTCCAATATCACATTGTTTAGGGAGGTGCTATTCAGCTCCCCACGGTGATGGACTGAAGTGTGTCCCCCCCGAACCCATACATGGAACTCCTAACCCCAGCATCTCAGAATGTGGTTGTATTTAGAGACTGGGCTTGAGAGATGTAATTAAGGTAACATGAGGTTGTTAGGGTGGGTTCTCATGCAATCTGACGGGGCTCCTTATAAGAAGAGGAGATCAGGACACAGACATGCACAGTGGGACAACCACGTGAGGACACAGGGAAGGAAGACGGTCGTCCTCACGCCAAGGAGAGAGGCCTCGGAGGGAACCAACCTGCCCACGCCTTGGTCTCAGGCTTCCAGCCTCCAGAACGAGAGTGAATAAATGTCTGCTGTGTAAGCCCCCCGCTCGGGGTGTTTTACTATGGTGGCTCCTAGCAAACGGACACACCCCATCTACCTTCGTTGCCTCAAATGTCTGTGCCGGCTGTCTGAAACCCCACACGCCCAGATTGGGAGGAACTGGTGATCCCCCCACGCTCGCCTGGCCAGCACTGTCACCCCATTCATTGCATACCTGGAGCCCCAGCCCCCACCCCATCCTTGACTTCCAGCTCTTTCCTGCCTGTGGTAGGGTCTCCACAGTGGCCATCGTCAACTGCTTCTCTCCCTGAATGTGGTGCTGCTCCTCGCGACCCGAGGTGGAACCTGCTTCTCCTTTCCTGGACTCTGGGCTGCCCGAGTGTCTTGTTTAATCAGGATGATGCAGTGGAAGTGACCTCTAGGGCTCCTGCATCTGCATCACAAGAACCACTAGCTTCTGTCTGGGTCTGTTGAGTTCACTCTTGAGTTGATCGGCCTGGGAGAAGCCAGCTGCCATGATGGGAGAATCCAAGCCACGTGGAGAAGCCACATGGAGGTGGCCTTGTCACCAGCCTCAGCTGGACTCCCAGCTGATAGCCGCCATCAAGCACCAGCCATGTGAAAGAGCCCACCCCAGTTGGGCCTTCAGATGACTGCAACCCCAGCCGTGTGGAGATCGAGGGGAAGAGCGTCCCAGGAGAGGGGACAGCAGCTGTGATGGCCCTGAGGTGCTGGCTGGCTGGAGTGGCCCAGGAAGGCAGGAGGCGATGGCGTGCAGGAAGTACTGGGGCCAATCCCAGGTAGGTGGCATAAGGCTCAGGGCCACTGTAAGCATCCTGCGTTTCTCCAGGCGGGATGGGAAGCTGTGAGACTCACAGGGGAGAGCCGTCAGGCCGCGTGTGGGGAAGGACAGAGACGCAGGGCTCCAGCCAGGACGCTCCCGGGACCCCTGGGTGAGGTCAGTGCCGGCTCGGTGATAGCAGACAAGGGGGCCGACACCGTGGGCCCTGGGGTGTATTTTTCGGGCAGAGCCATCAGGATTTGCCAGCACATGAGAAGCGGGTGTGAGACAGAGAGGTGTCCAGGATGAATGCAGGGGTTTTTGGTCCCAGTGACTGGAAGCATTGAGTGCTGTCGAATTAAATGCTGGATATTGATCCAGCAAAGTGGCAATAGATCCTTGTTGGTGGGATGGGAACAGAAAGAGGCTAAGTCACTCTACTCTGTTTTCTGCCCAGGTTTCTCCAGAGTATCTTGAAATAATCTAATTTCTTATTTACTTCCATACTCTCTCTGTCCCCTATGGCGAGAAACTCCAGCTCAGGGAAAGTTCCCGCAGGTGTAGAGGAACTCAAAATTATTGTGGAGGGACAGAAGGACATTCAGGAGAAGGGAAGGAAGCAGGCAGAGAGGGAAGGAAGAAGGGAAGAGGGGAGAGCAGGGGGGAAGCCAGACAGGACAGGAGGGGAGAGGACAGGGGCTGACTTGCCCAGGCTGAGCCCCAGATCTCCCTCCTTCAGACCCTGAGCCTGTGTGTGCACCTCGCTGCAGCCTGGCTGAGCCTCACAGCCCAGCGGGGGACTTGCTGTCTCTCACCAGTGTCCCCAGAGGATCCCCTTCCATACAGAAGGCACCCTGGGCTTCGGGTTTCAGGTTCAGCTTGCCTGTGGCTCACTCATTCCAGCACCAAGAAGCTCTACAGCAGCAGTGTTCCTTCTCACGAGGAAAGACCCCCGTCGTCCCATCTGTCCTCACCCAGTGAGGAGGGGAGGAGCGACTCCACAGCCCCCTGGGACACCCTAAGCCTCAGCTTCCTCATCTGT
>NW_028042343.1:0-457 GCF_054177405.1 Leptonychotes weddellii
GGTTATGATGTTATGAGGACAAAAATGACTATGTCATGAGATTCTAGAGAGCTGTGTGTTAGAGACTTCAGGAGGGTTTAGAGAGGAGGAGAACAAGAGGAGAGAGAATGGGCCTGCTTTGTGCTCTTGGAAAAGTCTTCCAAGGATTTAATGAAAGTTGTGGGGAATTTGAAACAGCTGGTTTTTTCCTTTTCCTCAGCTGTGCTTCATATCCCACATTTCCCTTCACCTTCCACTTTCTAGGCCGACCAGTGCACAGGACTCCAGGGCTTCCTGGTGTTCCACAGCTTCGGAGGGGGCACCGGCTCTGGCTTCACCTCACTCCTGATGGAGCGGCTCTCCGTTGACTATGGCAAGAAATCCAAGCTGGAGTTCTCCATCTACCCCGCCCCCCAGGTGTCCACAGCCGTGGTGGAGCCTTACAACTCCATCCTGACCACCCACACCACCCTGGAGC
>NW_028042344.1:0-457 GCF_054177405.1 Leptonychotes weddellii
TTTTTTTTAAATTTATTTGACAGAGAGAGAGGGAACACAAGGAGGGGGAGTAGGAGAGGGAGAAGCAGGCTTCCAGCCGAGCAGGGAGCCCGATGCGGGGCTCGATCCCAGGACGCCGGGATCATGACCCGAGCCGAAGGCAGAAGCTCAACCGTCTGAGCCACCCAGGCGCCCCTATTTATGTATTTTTTAAAAAGACCTTATTTATTTTTTAAGTAATCTCTGCACCCAACATGGGGCTCAAACTCAGAACTCTGAGATCAGGAGTCCCATGCTGTACCGACTGAACCAACCAGGCGCCCCAGGAAAGAACATTTTTTTTTTTTTTTTTAAAGATTTTATTTATTTATTTGACAGAAACAGAGATAGCGAGAGCAGGAACACAAGCAGCGGGGAGGGGGAGAGGGAGAAGCAGGCTTCCCCCCCGAGGAGGGAGCCTGATGTGGGACTCGATCCC
>NW_028042345.1:0-457 GCF_054177405.1 Leptonychotes weddellii
TTAGTATCCAACATATATAAAGAACTTCTAAAACTCAACCCCCAAGAGACAAATCATCTGATTAGAAATAGGCAGAAGACATGAACAGACATTTCTGCAAAGAAGACACACAGATGGCCAACACACACATGAAAAGATGCTCAACATCCCTCATCATCAGGGAAATGCAAATCAAAACCACAGTGAGATACCACCTCACACCTGTCAGATGGCTAAAATCAACAACACAAGAAAGAACAAGCGTTGGTGAGGATGTGGAGAAAAAGGAACCCTCATGCACTGTTGGTGGGAATGCAAACTGGTGTGGTCACTGTGGAAGACAGTATGGAGGTTCCTCAAAAAATTAAAAATAGAAATACCATACGATCCAATAATCACACTACTGGGTATTCACCCAAAGAATATGAGAACACTAATTCAAAGGGATACATGCACCCCTATGTTTATTGCAGCATTA
>NW_028042346.1:0-457 GCF_054177405.1 Leptonychotes weddellii
GATGTATTAGTATTTTAGAGCTACCATAACAAAATACTACAAACTGCATGTCTTAAACAACAGAAATCTATTTCTTCACAGTTCTGGCAGCTCAAAGTCCAAGACCAAGGCGTTGGCAGGTTTGGCTTCTCCTGAGGCCTGACTCCTTGGCTTACAAACTGGTGGCCTTTGTACGAATGTATCCTTGTTGTTTCTCCTACACCTTATGAAGACATCCGGTCATACTGGATTAGGACCCACCCAGATGACCTCATTTAATCTTTTTTTTTAAATTTTATTCTGTTATGTTAGTCACCATACAATTCATCATTAGTTTTTAACGTACTGATCCACAATCCATTGTTTTCATATAACACCCAGTGCTCCATGCAATACTTGCCTTCCTTAATACCCATCACCAGGCTAACCCATCCCTCCACCCACCTCCCCTCTAAAACCCTGTTTGTTCTCAGAGTCC
>NW_028042347.1:0-457 GCF_054177405.1 Leptonychotes weddellii
AAAACTGTAAAATGTTTAGAAAAAAAATATAGAAAAAAAATCTTTGTGATTTCAGATGTGGCAATGATTGCTTAGATATAACACCAAAACTATAAGCTACAACAGAAAAAATAGATAAATTGGACTTCTCAAAACTAAAAATATTTGTACTTCAAAGAATACTATCAGGGGCGCCCGGCTGGCTCAGTCAGTGGAGCATATGAGTCTTGATCTTGGGGTTGTGAGTTCAAGCCCCACCTTGGGTGCAGAAATTACCTTAAAAAAAAAAATCTTTATTAAAAAAAGCAAAGAACTGTGTCAAGAAAGTTAAAAGTCTATCTGCAAAATGAAAGAAAATACTTCCAAATTACATTTTTTAAAGAGTTTATTTATTTATTTGACAGAGAGAGAGATAGAGAGAGAGACAGAGAGAGCACAAGCAGGGGGAGTGGCAGGAAGAGGGAGAAGCTGGGATCAT
>NW_028042348.1:0-457 GCF_054177405.1 Leptonychotes weddellii
CCCCCAAAACCAAAAAATACTAATTTGAAAAGAAAGATGCATCTCTGTTTTTTGCATCATTATTTGTAATAGCCAAAATATGGAAGCACCCCGGTGTCCCTCAGTTGACATATGAATAAAGAAGTCACACACACACACACACACGGTGAATTATTACTTAGCCATTAAAAAAATGAGATCGGGCGCCTGGGTGGCTCAGTTGGTTAAGCGACTGCTTTCGGCTCAGGTCATGATCCTGGAGTCCTTGGTTCGAGTCCCGCATCGGGCTCTCTGCTCGGCAGGGAGCCTGCTTCTCCCTCTGACCCTCCCCCCTCTCATGTGCTCTCTTTCTCATTCTCTCTGTCTCAAATAAATAAATAAAATCTTTAAAAAAAATAAAAAAATGAGATCTTGCCATCAGCAACAACATGGATAAATCTATTGGGTATAATGCTAAGTGAAATAAGTCAGAGAAAGA
>NW_028042349.1:0-457 GCF_054177405.1 Leptonychotes weddellii
TAAGAGAATAATATCTAAAATGTATAAAGAACTTACAACTCAAGACCAAAAGCAATCTGATTAAAATATGGGTAGAGGACCTAAATAGACATTTTTTTTTTTTTTTTTCAAATTAGACCTACAGATTCCCAACAGATGCTCAACATCACTAATCAGGGGAATGCAAACCAAAACCACAATAAGATATCTCCTCACACCTATCAGAATGACTAGAATCAATAAGTTAAGAAATAACAACTGTACTGATATTTTTCCGGATTAGATTTTATAATAGCATATGTTGAACAGTTAAGAGTACAAACTCTTATTAGCAGTTACGGGTACAAACTCTATGCACAACAAAAGGTGGTAGAAGGCCAGAATTTGACAGAGGGAGCTGAAAAATTATCAGTCTTTCCAATAGTCTGGCAGCCTAATGGGATACCAGAGCAAAGATCATCTGTTTGAGGAATTCCAT
>NW_028042350.1:0-457 GCF_054177405.1 Leptonychotes weddellii
GAGAGAAACTGATGGAGCTCTAGTCAAAGTATTCTGACATGCCCTAAGATGCTTTTACAAAAAGCCCATACAAATAGCACTAAAGGTATAAACGGCGGAGAAAAGAATGAAGACCCTCAAGGCATTGTCCATAAGGTAGAAGAAAAAATTGTCTTGATACGGGTAAGACTGGGATGACATCTTGGAAAAAGTAAACAGCCCACCTACACACAACTTATCAAGGGAAAAAGAAATTATAATGCCAAAAAAATGAAATTACTGTCAAAAGTATATAAAACCAAGTCTATAAGTGGTGAAATAGAAGTTATAGATCTGGGGGCGCCTGGGTGGCTCAGATGGTTAAGCGTCTGCCTTTGGCTCAGGTCATGATCCCAGAGTCCTGGGATCGAGTGTCGCAACGGGCTCCCTGCTCCTTGGGAGCCTGCTTCTCTCTCTCTCTCTGTCTCTCATGAATAAA
>NW_028042351.1:0-457 GCF_054177405.1 Leptonychotes weddellii
TACTGTTTCAGCCACACTGAAATAGTTTGGATATTTCTTATAAAGTTTATCATATCCTACCATATGACCCAGCGATCTCACTTCAAAGTATTCATGCAAGTGACATGAAAATGTATGTCTATATAAAAACCCCATATAAAAATATTTAAAGTAGGGGCGCCTGGGTGGCTTAGTCATTAAGCGTCTGCCTTTGGCTCAGGTCATGGTCCCAGGGTCCTGGAATGGAGCCCTGCATTGGGCTCCCTGCTCCATGGAGAGCCTGCTTCTCCCTCTCCCACTCCCCCTGCTTGTGTTCCCTCTCTCTCTGTGTCTCTCTCTGTCAAATAAATAAATAAAATCTTTAAAAATACATTTAGAGTAGTTTTATTAATAATCATCCAAAACTGGAAATAATCCAAACTTCTTTCAGTGACTATCTGGATAAAAGAACTGTGGTTCATCCATACAATGGAATACT
>NW_028042352.1:0-457 GCF_054177405.1 Leptonychotes weddellii
TCACATTATGTCCTTGGCCAAAGACCAGACAGCTTAATCTCCTAAAACGTATTCTATTTCCTCTAGAGGTTAATACAATTGATACTTCTGTAGAGCTACCCTATGACCCAGCAATTGCACTCCTGGGTATTTACCCCAAAGCACAGATGTAGTGAAAAGAAGGGCCATATGCACCCCAATGTTCATAGCAGCAATGTCCACAATAACCAAACTGTGGAAAGAGCCAAGATGCCCTTCAGCAGATGAATGGATAAAGACGATGTGGTCCATATATACAATGGAATATTACTCAGCCATCAGAAAGGATGAATACCCAACTTTTACATCAACATGGATGGGACTGGAGGAGATTATGCTAAGTGAAATAAGTCAAGCAGAGAAAGTCAATTATCATATGGTTTCACTTATTTGTGGAACATAAGGAATAGCATGGAGGACATTAGGAGAAGGAAGGGAA
>NW_028042353.1:0-14956 GCF_054177405.1 Leptonychotes weddellii
CCCCCAAAATATGCATTAATAGATTGTCTATGTTACCAGTAAGGCTTTCAACAATAGGCTATTGGTAGTTAAGTTTTGGGGGAGTCAAAAGTCACCTGCGGATATTTGACTGTGCATGGGGGGCATCAGCACCCCTACACCCCACACAGTTCAACGGTCAACTGTATTATGAGTGATGTTAAGTTCCCAAAATGAATTGGACCTTTAACTCCACAGTAAAAAGATTAAAAAAAAAAAATCTTTATTCAGTATCTGTGATCCACAAAGCAATGTTCTAGCCATTGTTACAAAACCTGTCGGGGAGATTTCAACTCAAGTCTGAGGTTCTTTGAAGAGAGAACTTTTGTCAGCAGGCATATTGAGGCACCTTAAGTCTACAGTTAGGGCATTATAGATCCATGGAATTTTTTTTTTTCCTTATTTGGTTTCTAGAGATACTATAAATAAACAGAAATACAATGAGAGTGTAGAAACAAATGATTTTTTTGTTATTGTATGCCTAGCTCTTCAGTAAAACCGTTTCCTCTTAAATCAACTAAAATAAAAGTGAGGGGTGTTTTGGCTCAGATCATGATCTCAAGGTCATGAGATGGAGCCTCAGGTGGGGCTTTGGGCTCAGCATGGAGCCTGCTTGAGATTTTCTCTCTCCCTCTCCCCCTCCCTCCCCAGCATGTGTGTGTGCTTGCTCTCTCTCTCTCAAAATAAAATACAGGTGGACAAGAATTATAGACTCAATTAAAATGTATCTTGGATTAAAAGTTAAAAACATGTGTTCTCCATATTTGAGATTCCACTAGCAGGTCAGCACTTGGAAGCAGGGCTGTGTGATACTTGGTTGACGTCATTGTCTGACCTAAGGCACAGGGAAAGGACAGTAGCTGCTCTAGGCCGATCCACTGAGCTTTTCTGCAGGAAGAGGAATTACTTATCTTGTGGCTCAGGGCATAAGCATAAGGTTCTTTTACTGGGATACCAGATCAGGGACATTAATTTTTTGTTGGATCTTTTCTGGTATTCTCCCAGAAGAACTTTGTATGTCAAAATTCAGATTTGCTTCTCAGAACATGTTCTATTGTTTTGGTTCCAGCTTCTTATTTGAGCTAAAAGTTTGCCTGATTTTTTAATGTTAGTTCCAGCTGTTTGAACTTAAATGTGCTTTTACTAATTTTGATTTCATGTTTTCCATTTTATTGAGTTATTATTTCGCATATTTTCATTTATCTCCTACCAGTAGGAATCAAAATACGGTAAAGCAAGTGGGGCAGTCAATACATGGTAGGAAAAAATAATACTGTTTATGTCTATAAGGATGGTGCCTGCCACAGATTAGGGGCCCAATCAATGTAAACTTTCCCTGCCCCACTGTAAGAGTCAGATTATCTCCTTACACATTTCTCCATCCAAGATTTCAAATGTCACGTCAGACCTCCTGATCTCAACACTAAGCAACATTTGAGTTTGAATAAGATTATATTCATCAGAACTTTTATAATTGAATCACAACTTTTGACTATAGGTTTCCTTTTTTTATCAATGTTGATAACCAGAAATCCCGTAACCACAGCTAATAAGATAGCATCCTCCAAGACAGGAAGTGAACATCAATCCCTGGCCATGTTGATCTTCAACAGATCTTTCACAAGATAGTTCTCCCCACACCTAGACCTTATTGTATACTTCCCTATATCTACCAGGAAAGAACACAAAGTCATTTTGGACAGGCTAACATCATGAAAAGCCAATTAAAAAGCTCAACATCAAATCAGCCATTCAGTAGATTTTTACATAAAACCTCTTTTTATTCTCCATTATGATCTAAGAATCCATCAGTAATCTGTTTTCTATCTTTAGATCTTCCACGTTTCAAATCTCTAACATGTGATTAAAAATTATCGTCTTTGGAAAGTAAATCCTTTCAAATCAACTTTCTGTTTATATAGAAGAAAAAAAGAGGGGAAAAAAAGGAGAAAAAATATTTACCCAAAGAAAATTTTTGTCTCATGAGATTTAGACTATCGTCATGCGTGGTGCTGTGTTGCTCCTCATAAGCTCTCCCCTTCTTCTGGGGCTCTGAACCAAGACCCCACATTCTTTACTTTCATTAAGACCAACTGGTCAGTTAACTTGGGCCTCCACTAAGGAAAGCTCAACCCACCCATCCCTGACAGTTAAGAAATCGATAACTTTAAAAATGTAAAACCCTAAATTCCCCGAAGGAAGCAGCTGCGTCTTCTTTATTCCAGTTGCTCTCCAGAATACTAGTACTAATGGCTATTGTCCATGAAACTTTATTTCATAGCACAGGACAAAATAGGGCTTTTGCAATAAAGAATCAATCAGGTTATCACCTGTGTTCAAAACTGTTGAATTTCTACCTATGTTTCTCTCTATACACATTCATTAAGTCATACTGAAAACGATCACTTTAGCTACTTTGTCTGGATCATTATTTTACATGGTTTGTTTTTACCTCACTTCAAAATTCCAGCTCAAGGTCAGTAATATTCCAGGATGATAACAGTAGAGATAGGCTCAAGATATATTCTTCCAGATCCGTGGTTCTTAAAATTTGAGGTGAGAAGTAAAAATGCAGCTGTCATGGTTCCTATCTCCAGAGAGTATTTAAATTGTTTTAGGTGAACACTAAGAATATGCATTTTTAGTAAGTGTCCCAAGTGATCCTAATTCTGGTGACTTTCAGTCCAAACAGAGAGAAACATCACTCAGAATTTGCTGACCTCTCCATATGAATCTTATTACCTGAAAGTTACATATTTTGATCACATCATTTATATTTCCTATGAAAATGCCTTTATATTATTATAATATTATTTGCTTTGCATAAAAAAGGCCAAATAAAAAATAGTTCTAAATATTTTGTGAAACTATTGGTGCAGACACTGTTCGTTATGTTGGTAAATAACCAGCTTATAGGATCCACTTGACCAGATTTTCTTAGACTCTACCTCTTCTAAAAAGAAACTCCTCAGGAAGTATATTTTCCCTTTCTAGATAAATAGAGCTGTGAAACATGCTACACTTTCCTTTTTTCCTTTGGCTGCCAGGAAATTCAGAGCTGATTTTATGTTCACTAATGCCTTATTTAACATAATTGTTTTCCCCTTTCATCTTTAATAGTTGGCACTTGTTTATTTAATCTTTTGGTTCATTTGACAGCAAATTGTGTCAAATCCTCTTTGAAAATTGGCATAGTTAAAAAAAATAAGAAAGGAATGATTAAGCATATAATTCCAAAACAGGTTTGCCAGAGACATAAAGTTTTTGTGTAATTTGGTAACCCAAATTCATTAAATGTGGAATTTTCAACAACAACAAAAAGGTTTATAGGATGACTCAAAATTCCAGTTTCTAAATAGGAAATACCTCTGGGCTTAAGGTGTGTCTTCAATCAGTATCTCTTCATTTTCAAGGATCATTTCCTGCTTAATTGTCTACTGGGTGACCCACTAGAGATTTTTCCCCTTCTATTTCTAGTTTATTTCCTTCCTTCCCTCCTTCGTCCCTCCTTCATCCCTCCCTTCCTTTCCTTTTTCCTTTCCTTTCCTTTCTCTTTTCCTTTTTCCTTTCCTTTCCTTTCCTTCCAAGCTATACATACTTAATGTCTACAATTTGATGAGTTTGGGGATAAGTATACACCCATGAAACCATCATATCATCAAGGCCACAGACATATTTATCACCTCCCAAAGTTTCCTTCTGCTCCCTTACTACTTTTTCTTATGCAAAAAAATATGTACTATATTTAACATTATTAATATCATATATTTAATAATAATCATAATATAATAGTCCCTCATGTAGCACCTCTGTAGAAGGTAATGTTTTAAGAACTTTACGTATTTGCATTTAATTTCCATAAAAGTCCTATGAGGCAGGTATTGCTAACCTATTTGACAAATGGGGAATCTTAGGTAAACAGAATTTAAGTAACTTGACCAACATCACTGAGCTGGTATTTAAATCCAGGCCATTTCTATTATATTACCCTCTATATTTAAGACCTTTTTGAGTGAGTCATCAAAAGGGTTATTGTAGGAGAAGAGATCTAATTTTAAATAACATCTGGTAATATTTTTACATAGCAAAATATGAAGAGGGCGCCTGGGTGGCTCAGTCGTTAAGCGTCTGCCTTCGGCTCAGGTCATGATCCCAGGGTCCTGGGATCGAGCCCCACATTGGGCTCCCTGCTCCGCAGGAAGCCTGCTTCTCCCTCTCCCACTCCCCCTGCTTGTGTTCCTTCTCTCGCTGTCTCTCTGTCAGATAAAGAAATAAAATCTTTAAAAAAAAAAAAGAAAAATATGAAGAGAAAGGCCTCAAATATCACCAGAGAGTCCTTTTTTAACAGAAGTTCTGTAGGCTAATGGGAAAAAAAAAATAATCCAAAAAGGTACAAAATGAAATATAAAATTGTCCTTCCCCCACTTCTTAAAAGTATTATCATCAATAGTTCATATTGTGTCCTCCCAGAAAAATAACAGTAGAGAGTATGTGTATATCAACTTATATGTGTATATCAACTTATGAACATGTATATAATACTTATTTACATATTTATACATTTTGTACTGATGTCTATGTGTTTGTGTTTTTTAAAAATACATATGCACTATACATTAACACATATTTTAGTAATATTTAAATTAACAGATATAGAGGGGCGCCTGGGTGGCTCAGTCGGTCAAGTGTCTGCCTTTGGCTCAGATCATGATCCCAGGGTCTGGGATCGAGTCCTGCATTGGGATCCCTGCTCAGTGTGGAATCCCTGCTCAGTGGGGAGCCTGCTTCTCCCTCTGCCTGCCGTTCCCCCTGCTTGTGTGCTCTCTCTGTCAAATAAATAAATAAAATAAATAAATAAAATCTTTAAATAAATAAATAACAGAAACTGGACACTGTATAATTGTGGAGAATAATAAGGAGATGGAAGTAAAAGTAATGTGAATAGTCCAAAATGACTTCTTAATTTATTCAGTTTGGCTTCAAATAGTATATTTCAGAGCACATTGCTAAAATTTGCTGCTTGACTGAAAAAACAACACCCTTTAATACTGAAATGAAATAATCTTACTTTTCATTTAGGTGATTATGAAGGTATTTGGACTCTTCACATGAAAATAATAAAGTTCTCTGTGAAATCAATAGCACTTTACTTTTTACTACTCTAAAACTGTGCCAATCCTGAATAAAAAGTGCCTTATTTCCACAGAAAAGAGTTTATAGCCATTTTGTAAATTATATTCTTTTCTTCTTTATAAGAATATTTACTGTTATCTTCTGACATTTTGTATCAAATTCATGTGATTTTTAAAGTCAAAAGCACAAATGCTATATTTTAAAAAAGACAACAGATCAACATATATACATTGTAAGTTAATTATGCTCTTCAAAACACTTGCCTTTTATTGCAAACATTAAAAAAATGCAAGGTCATCCATGGAGAACTGGAAATAATATTCATTTTAATTTCCATAATTAAGAATTTCCTGAAATGGAGGTAATTTCCTCTTGACATTTACTCATATATCCTGTTTCACAGTAATGCATCTCCTTCTAAATGTCTATGAGGTGCCTTGAAATTAGCGGTTTTTTCTAACTGCAGTAATATTGTGATAAATTAGAAAATATGAATGGAGATGTGAACAGTTTCTTGGTTGTACACGTTTGTAGAAAGTTACATGTAACATTTTATAAAATACTACAAAGTGTCAGAAAGCCAACTGAATATCATTTTCAATACTCATTCTTAATTTCACATGAATGAGTAAACCAAAGCCTTTCAAGATATTTTCAGGTTTGATGTTTTCATTTTATCGGCCTTGAGTTCAAACACAATGTTGAAGTTAACAAAATATTTCACACTGTGGAAATATAAATGCAATGTTTACCAGAGTAAATCTTTTCAGGTTGAAATAAAAAGAAAAATCCAACTACAAGTAATGGGGTTAAACACAATGCAAGTTAGGACTGCTACAATTATATTACCTGCTCATTTCAAAAAGATCAAGGTAAAAACAATGCCAGTAAAAAAACCATTCTTAATTTCTTCATAGTAACTTACATCTAACCATATGCACTTCCTCTTCCCTTTGCATCCCACTGCCTCATAGAAATCATCTTTTCTGAAATTTTATTGATTAATTTGTGGCTAGCAGAAGTATCAATTGATGCAGCAACTTTGGAAAAATTTGGTTTCATCCCCCAAAGTTAAACATTCATACCTATGACCCACCAATTTCACTCCAGGTTATATACAGAAGAAAAACATTTGCACATGCCAACAATTTGCATATCAGCACTCTACCAAAAAACAAAAAACAAACAAACAAAAAAAACCCTAGAACTAACCTGAAAGGCACTAAAGACAGAGGTGTTCAATAAACTGTGGAATAATCACATAATGGAAAAAGATATTATATAGTAGCAAAAAAATGAATTATAATGCATAGCAATAATATGGATGACCCTTGGTGATATATTACATGCAAGAGCCCAAAAGATTGTGTGCAACATGATGGCCTTTCATAAAGTTAACAAAATCTGCCAATTAAAAATATAGTTTTAAGAATGATAAATACAGGATACAGGATGATGGTTATCTCCAGTAGAGAAAGACAGTGGGACACAATGGGAAAAAGAGGTGCTAATGTTTAGATGTAGGTTAATATCAATGATATAGCTTTAGTTTGGGGGTAGGCTCTCACCTGTGCATATTAAGTTTGCATATCACATTATTAAAATTTATTAAACAAATAAAATGATAAAGAGGGCTAAGAATGAATGAATGATAGAAGTGTGTCATGAAAAAAATGATAATTAGTTAAATTCCGTGTATCTGGAGTAAAACAAAAGCGATGCATCTTGGCTTAGCTCTTCAAGCATATAGTATCAAAGGCTTAGCTCTTTTAAATATATTCTATTGAAATGCAAGGTCCTCTTATGATTTATCAATTAGGCTTCACCTTGAAGATTTCTCCCAAAGTACTAGATGTATCTGCTTACTACTATTTTTTCAGAATATTAACTTTTTTAAAAATTCAAGGAAATTAAAGAAGGAGTTGTTTTCCCTTTAATAATTCCAGGGATTTAAAAAAACATATTTTATATGTTTTTCGAAGTGGAAATGTACTATAGAAACAAGCTTGAGACGATCTCCTCAAAATATATTCATTGTTATGGTGTTTCAGTGAAAAATATTTTAAAATATTCTTTCATTTGAACTTTAAAATGTTTTTTCACTTAATGAAGAAAACACAACACAATTTTTCTGGGGCAAATTATGAATGCATCTGATATTCTAAAATTTGAATTCCAATTTTTCAGACCAAAGCAAGTCAAACAAATGATTTGACACTGATTTCATGGCTTGCTTTCAACACCGCTGATATTAAAATTAACAAAATCGTAACTTTAGATAATTATCTAAAGTTCAGAGTTGAAATTTCAATTTAATAATTAATTCCCCTTAATTTCAAAAAGATTTAACAAGTAGCAGATGACCAAGGGAAGAATGACAAGATGAGACTTATTGCATGGATATGTTTATCTACATTATTAGTTCATAGTTTTATATATGTAATTTATTGTATAATGGGGGGAATATATATATAACTTTTTATCTAATGGGGGGCTATGAACTAGTTAGATATATGTACACTACTTGGTTTTACTGTTCTGCTTTGTTTGTAATATTTTGTTTAATGATGAAAATAGGTTATACAACAGAGAAAGAAATATGGAGGAAAAAAAGACTTCAGTGAATTGTGCCCTAAAGAGCATTAGACTTCAAAAGAGCCCCTAGAAATCAAGCTTTTCTTCCACTAACTAGCTTTGTGATTTTGTTTCCTAGTTTTTTCAAGTATAAACTGAGAAGTTTCCACAAGATGATTTCTAAAGATCCCTGCAAATCAAAATTCCATGATTTTAATACCTTCAGACTGAAGCAGGAAACCAAACATTTGTGAGAGTCCATAAGATATTTTTTTCTGACCCGATAGTGTCAGAAAATTACATCTAACCATATGCACTATAGTGTCCAATAGTGCATTACTATGTTGATCTAAGTTAAGAAGAATACAAATACATGTGTTTACTTTTCATTCCCAAACACACATTTGGTAAGAATTGGAAACAAAAGTTCCACAGTATGATCTAAAACAATAGGCATAAGGATTTTCTTTTTCCAAAAGGTATTAATGTGGTATAGGGTTACATAGTTTCAATTTCTGCATCAAGATGAAAAGAAACCAGTTCCCCATTCAAAATAAAGAAAGGCTAGTAAGTAATTGTCATGATCAATTTCACATGCAAAGGACAGGGAATACCAGGACTTTTTCCTTTGTGATGACCCTCATGAACCCTAGCTTATATCATCAGAAATCAAGTCTCCAGATAGAAGTACTGGGTAGGATGCAGAATTATCTGAAGGACAGATGTTTTAATGGAAACAGAATGCCAAAGTGAGATCCTGACTTCCCTTAGAGTCAGGAACTATTTTCACAAGTTGCTTATCTGGGAAACACACACACAATTTTTTTTTTTTTTGCATTTTTATGTTGTTAATCCAATTTTTGTTCTTCCAAACCCAAGTGCTCTCCAATTATGCATTCATGTTTATGTTTTACTCTCCAGCATGGTGATTCTTACCAAAGCAATGCCTCTGTAAGTTTCATTACATATACACATCTGCTACATGCATGGTTCCAATTTAATTTGGCTTTAAAAATACATATCCTCTGGCTTTTTTAAGACATGTAAACCTTTTTTTCTTTCAAACTCACAGAAACAACCAAACACCCGAACAGGGAACATGTACCTACTGCAAAGTGAGAGAAAAAAAAAAAAAGGAATGAAAATTCTTCAAGTAGAATCCAAAGTATATATGACTTTCTTGAACACAAACATTAGAATTGACAACTGTAAGTCTGCAAATCTATATTCAAAATAAATAATAATCCCCAGTCATTTCCCAGATAGCTCCATATCTATTGAGAAACACTTTTTTTGTCTTTGTAGCTAATGTGTAGAATTCATTTTCTCATTTGAACTAGTTTTATTTTTGTCAGTTGGGAATACTTTAATCATGTATTCTTATAAAATACTCCATTTTTCAGGAAAATCTCATGAACAACTGGATATAAATTTCAAGTTAAGGTAAGTATAATGAATCTAACGGTGAGGATTTATATACAGTGAAGAAATTAATGTTAAAATGACCATTTAAAAAAATGTTAAATGTTCCAGAGCTTGTGCTCATTCTAATACAAAAATCATACCCTATCTTTACCATGCTCATAATTCTCAAATGTGTCCCCATTATGTCTTGAATAAATCCAGAAGTCTTTACTATGGTCTACAATGTCCCACGTCATCTTGTCCCTACTACCTTTCAGATAGCATTTGCTACTAAGCCCCTCCCTCTCTTTGCTTTAATTACAGTGGCCTTAAGTGGAATACGCCAAGCCTCCTCTCACCTTGAGGTCTTTGTACTCCTTTTCTCTCTTCATCTAAAGCTTTTGATCCAGATAGCCACAGAACTCATTTCATCCCTTCAGTTAGCCAACAGCTCCAATATTCCCATTGGAAAGGTCTTGTCTGTGTCCTATCCAAAACAATACACTCTTACCCCGTTTATTTTGTTTGTAGCACCCACCACTACTTGGAATTATATATTTATGTGGTTTTCATTCTCCATCTGCCACTAGAATACATGGCTCTTAAGGTCAGGAAATGGCAGTTCTGTTTACTGCTGTGGTCAACGATCAACAAAAGTCTGTTAAATTGAAATGAACTCCATGAGTCACATTTTGATTTGCTGAGAGTATATGCTACTGGTAAAACTGTGGGTTCCCAAAAGCACGATTATTGTTATTCTTAAAAGTGAAGAAAATGAGGACAATGGAAGAATCAGGCCCACATGAGAGCAAAAAAGACAAGACCTTTCACTTTTAGAACAAAACCTTCCCATTCTATTTGACATTATTTCAACTGTCATCCTACTCTTTCGATGTTATTCTTTCTCGTTATTAACTTCTGATAATTCACTCCCTATTCTCTCCACACTTTTTATAATTCAGATCTTCTTTACATAACAGACATGTCAAAATTCCCAATGCAAAGTGTACTGTACCATGCCAGGATATGTATCTACATGTATGTTTACATTTTGTATACCTGCCTTTTAATCACTTCAAATAGGAACTTCTTTCAGATAGACTACATTTATCTTATGTGTCATTTATAGACAACAGTTCACTATTTTTAAACAATTCCATTTTATGCATAAATGAGTGGCCTGGGATAAAGAAAAAAGTGCCAGCTCATGTTTACTGAGGGAACTGAGGTTGAAAGACAAGGCAGAACTTTTCTGTGCTGATTCATTTGCATTATAAGATATCCCCGTATGCTTCCTAAAGGCCTCTGCAATTTACCAGACTTCACCAGGAAGAAAACTGATTAAGGAAATAGCCATTGACAGCCATTAATTCTAACTTTTGAAGAAAACTAGTTACAGATCAAAGAGTGGAGGAGTCTCATAGTTCTCCCAAGTCTAAAAAAGGTAGATTGTACTACAAAGACAAAATACTCAAACAATAAAATCCAATTTTTCCTAACACTGAATGAAGCAAAAGATCAGTAAATTATTGCCAGTTTTGAGATGGTACTGTTCCACAGCTAAGGCGCTCTCCATGGCGTGCAGGTATCACCTCGTACCATGGTCTGCAAAGCTTTAATACAGATTTTTCTATATGTAGGCACTGAACTAGTAGGTGATAAGTCCCCAAAAGGTATAGACCCATACGTCAAAAGCCTTTCAATCTAGTTAGGAAGGCAAGAAGTAAAACCATAACTTATATATAAAAGAGCACTTACTAATGTCAAGTAAAATCCTAACTAAAGATGATGTCGGCATGGGATTGAGAAGGCTTCATGGAGGAGATCATGGTTGGAGTCTGGTTCTCAAAGGAAGAAACTAAAGGGTAACATTCCAATGGGATCTACTAAAGCAAGGGACAGTCTCAATGTGCACAGAAATGTAGAGATGGTGTTGTACCCCTGGGTTTCTTTTCAATTCCATATGAAGATTTGAGGGGAAAAAAGGAGTAAAATCATCATTATGGCTCTGAAGGATAAATAATATTTCCTTTCTGGTAAATATTCTTTCCACCATTCCTGTTCTTTCAATGAAATAGAAGTTAAACTGTATCATTTTTTAACAACTCATAGGCCAAGCAAATTAATTGATTTATTTTGTTCTTCATCAGGCCAGGTAAAATACTTACCACCATATAGCTTGCTTCCAAATGGCCTAACAGTTCACGAATAAGAACACATGCTTTTATTATGTCAGGCACCATCAGGCTAAACCCCAGTAACTGGGTAAGTAAATGCAGAGCTAGCAGTGATACTGAGAAATGCGGTGTGAGTCACAAAGAGCAGGACTCGAAGAGAAATGCATTATGCTAATAAAATAAAGAGAGAATGTATTCCTTTTCTTATCCCTGTAGCATCAGAAGTAATCCCCAGTTAGTTATTATTACATATTCCTGGATAATGTTTTAAGGTCTTCAGAAAAAAAATAAGTAAAAACATGAAACAAACAAAAAAATGCTGCTGCTGTTTAATTAAGTCACTCTCAGTAAGCCCCAAAAAGTCTTGCATGTGCAAAATGATGGATTTTAAATAAATAACAGCTAAATTTCTTTTCACAGGAATTCAGATTAGGTAATAGGAAATCTGAAGTTCATTAACTCATTGTCAAAGATGAATATAATTGTGAGGAAAGTTTACACAAATATAACATACATGGCATCAGAATTAAATGAAATAACTATACAAATAAAATAAGATCAAGTTAACCTGTAGTCTAAAGGGAAATCCTGAAAAGAAAAAAAAAAAATATATATATATATCATAACAGATCCACTGAAAATTAGAAAATAGCCCTACTCTAGTGTGCTGTGCTGACGGAACACATGTTATCTTTTCCTGACATACCTCTTCTTGGCAACCAAGTAAATACTTATTAAAAAAAAAAGGAAAATACTAGGTAAATACACACATTTTAAAAATACATATGTATGTCATGTCATATACTACCTATATTCAAATGATGACTAAAACAAAATAAAGACAGTTCAGATTTGGTTACCTGTAATGCATATCACATTTCTCTACATTTCTTTAAAAGTTCATTTTCAACTCCCACCAATTAACATGATCTATAAAGAATTTTATAAAAATATATGTCACAGTCTGCGGGGAGCCTGGATGGCTCAGTCAGTTAAGCATCTGACTCTTGATTTCCGCTCAGGTCATGATCTCAGGGTTGTGAGATCCAGCCCCTAGTCAGGCCCTGCACTGGGCATGGAGCCTGCTTGAGATTCTTGCTTCCCTCTCCTCTGCCCCTACCTGCCCCATCGTATGGTATGCACTCTCTCTTAAAAAAAAAAAGTCACACACACTATGACATAGTATGCAAAAATAAAAGTGGGTGTTACCCATAGCATGGCTCCTCATCCGAAAGATACATTTGCTACTTCCCACCTTGTAAAGATGTATTTGATTTACATGCTAGCAATATTTATGTGCAGATGCTGATGTAGGGGAAAGTAATTCTACCTGAGTAATAACTGGGTAAACCAAAAGTTTCTATGTAAATAATTCTGCAAGTTTACTCCCAACATGTAGTCAGAATAGTGGTTGGTAGCAGGAAAATATTTAAGAGTTCATTCTTCTTTTTAATAATATATATTTAACAACATATATGTTATGTAACATATGTATTAAAAGATATATAACTTGTAACATATTTAATATATTTATATGTTGTATATGAGATATATAAAATTTGTATGTACATAAAATAAAACATATGTGACATATATGTGAGATATTTTTATATATAATCCTTCTCCAATCATGCCACTCTAAAAAGAGAACACCCTGATATTGATACATTGTTAGGAATACTGAGATGAAAAACTATTTTGTTTTTGTTTCTTAAAATAGCAATTTATCAAACCTATTAAAATTGAAATATTATAGAGCTAGTTTTTTAGAGTCTTATAAATGGACAACTACACTGAGTTTTCTGAGAGCACAGATGTAATTCTACTATATTTGTTTCTGGTGATAGCACACTACAGATGGACTTCTTTTTGTTTTAAGATTTTATTTATTTATTTATTTATTTGAGAGAGAGAGAATGGGAGAGAGAGAGAACATGAGAGGGAGGAGGGTCAGAGGGAGAAGCAGACTCCCCACTGAGCAGGGATCCCGATGCGGGATTCCATCCCGGGACTCCAGGATCATGACCCGAGCCAAAGGCAGTCGCTTAACCAACTGAGCCACCCAGGCACCGCAGATGAACTTCTTTTTTCCTAGATTTGTTTAGAAATCAGAATATAATGTATGTAGTTAAAATCATAAAGTTGCATTTTTTTTTAAGATTTTATTTATTTATTTGACAGAGAGAGAGAGAGCACAGCAGGGGGAGGGGCAGGCAGAGGGAAAAAAAGGCTCCCTGCTCAGTGGGGAGCCCGATGTGGGACTCAATCCCAGGACCCCGGGATCATGACCTGAGCCAAAGGCAGACGCTTAACTGACTGAGCCACCCAGGCGCCCCATAAAGTTGCATTCTAAACATTAACTTTACAGAAATGCCACGTAGTGGCTTTCTTTCCCATACTGAAAACTTTGATAAAACAACTCTGTTTTAAAATTAAAGAAGTGATGGACCACAGAGATAATAATATAGCTAATTTAATGTGCCACCTGGTACCACTTCTAACTCACAAGTCATGGACCTGAGGTACAGTGGTAAACTTGTTAAAGATTTTTTACAAAATCATTTTTGATTATTGACAAACATTTGAAAATTTCCTAAATTTGGCACAATTTGAGTACTACCACCTGAATGAAAAATAACACCTGGATGCTATCTGCCAAAGGTCATTAGGACAAAAGAGGAATTCCAGTTTCTTTTCCTCCCAGGGCTGTTTAAGGAAGCAATTAGAGTTCACATTATGGAAAAGAGGGAGGTGGGAGAGTAGAAGGGTACTGATGGCCAGTGAAGGTCAATAAATATGCAGAGAAAGAAAAGATGAAATGGAAGAACGGATATATATGGCTACCCAATCTGAACACGGGTTTAAAAAATCTTTCTGATATTCTTTCTTTCAGAGATTTTTTAAAACTGTGCTTTTAATGTTTCTTACTTTAATAGGAAATGGGTAGGCTTAAAATTATACTTCAAAGCATTAATTTTACTGGCAAATTAAATAATCAGTTACATAACAAGCATGGTTAAGTTATAGTGTAGTGATATGTTTGAGATTTCAGGGAGCACGAAAATGATTAAATGAATACACAATAGTTCTAAGATAGACCCGCTCATTTCTTCAGACCAAAACCCAACTGAACATTGTTTAAAAGGACCTGAGAAGTAGATAATTCTGCCAGTCCTGAATTACCAAGCTCTTGTCTTTTCTTTCCATGTAGATAATGTTTATATGAGCTAGATTTTTGATAACCACTGTTTAGGATTCCATTTTCACTTCTATTATCATTCATTGATGAATATTAGCTCAATTAAAAATAACAGCCAAGTAAAAAGGGCTCAGGAAGTGTTAACGGGGAATTCTTGGTCATCTAGCAGACAGAGCTTGATTATTAACTCAAACTACTGCATATTTTCCAGAAAGTTTATGGCTGACACTTCAGCTTATACGTATAAAACCACAGTGAAAAAATAAATTGAGGCAATAGCTTTTGTTGAATATTTTCTGTTCTTAAATAAAACCATTGAGTCACAATGCAACCAAAGACACCAAAAAGGCAGGATCTTTAAAATAAAAATCTATTTCTCTAGGAAAATAAAATACATTATAACTATATTTTGGTGAGGAACTGAAGATGTCTTTCTAAGAAACTTTTGCTA
>NW_028042354.1:0-9569 GCF_054177405.1 Leptonychotes weddellii
TTGACTGAATTCCTGTATGAGTTCTAGCAGTTTTGGGGTGGAGTCTTTAGGGTTTTCCACATAAAGTATCATATCATCTGCAAAGAGTGAGAGTTTGACTTCTTCTTTGCCGATTTGAATGCCTTTTATTTCTTTTTGTTGTCTGATTGCTGTGGCTAGGACTTCCAATACTATGTTGAATAGCAGTGGTGATAGTGGACATCCCTGCCGCGTTCCTGACCTTAGGGGGAAAGCTCTGTTTTTCCCCATTGAGAATGATATTCGCTGTAGGTTTTTCATAGATGGCTTTTATGATATTGAGGTATGTACCCTCTATGCCTATACTCTGAAGAGTTTTGATCAAGAAAGGACTTGCCTTTACTTTTTAAGGACTCACCGAATTATGAAGATTTCATAATTCTAAGAGAAAGTATGTTTATCTCTGGTAAGTTGTCATTTACGTGTTTTGACACAAATGTATGTAGTACTCAAATATTTAATGCTCCAGGTATTTGATGGAAAGGAAACTTTAATAGAAACACATGTATTTTTAAGTATTCTTTATACTTTTAGACAGTTAAAAAATATAAAGCAATAACATCATTTTCTATAGAATGAATCAACAAGGTAATAATTGATAATCCTATACATATCTCTGTAGCTTTAGTGAACAGTAATATTATTGTAAAGGCACCACATGAAACTACCCTAATCCAGACCTAAATTTTAAAACACAAATCCTTAAAAAGTATGCCAGTGTAAAGCTAAATGGCTAATTTATGGGAAGAAACCAAAATATCTTTCAGAATAAATAACATTTCTGCATTGAACCTCCCCAAAACAAAAATCTATTAAAAGTGTGTTTTTTAAAGTTTGATTACCAGGTTATATCTTCCAAGGGATGCATACTAATTTGCTTTTGACATTATTATAGCATTATTAACAGGTGACATAACTGTTACTTGGGTCATGCTGAGGTTTTTTTCTTGTTTGCTTGTTTTGTGGGGTTTGAGGATTTTTTGTTTGACTTACTGGGTTTCTGTTTGTTTTGTATCTTCAAATAATGAGATGATCTGTAACAGTAGCTTGAACAACTGATCTCTTAATCCTTTCTTACTGTTTTGGTGATTCTGAAGCAGTGAATAAATGCTATCTTTTGGTGGGTTTTTTTTTTTTTTTTTTTGCTTTATTAACTATTGGTTTGCTCTGTTGCCTGTTCACATGCTCTTACAGATGCAACTAATTCATGAAATTTCCAACTTAAAGAATTTAGTTAAGCATGCAGAAGTGTATAATCAAGATCTTGAGGTGAGCATTTATGTTGGTATTTCTATTATAAGGAACTAGAACTATAAAATGTACATCATACGTAATTGAACATGATTTCAGAAAATAGAAGAAACATTTTGTTTTTTAAATACCAACTTTTTAAATTTTACTAATGGTTTAAACTATTAAATGTAAGTTCTTTTTTATCTCCTAAAATTTAAATCCAAGAAAATACATTTCACATTTTTCTGTTTCATACTTCTTATAGAATGAACTAAGCTCAAAAGTAGAGCTGCTTAGAGAAAGGGAAGACCAGATTAAGAAGCTACAGAAATACATAGACTCTCAGAAGTCAGAAGATATGAAAATGGACTTGTCATACTCATCGGTAAAAATCAGGTTTATTTTGTTGTTTAATCATGTAGGCATTTATAGTATACCATCATCATTATTATCAATATTGAGCTTACATTGAGCCTACTGTGTGCCAGGCATTGTTGTAATTGTTTTACATATAGTATTTTATTTAATCTTGTCTATGACTGTAAAAGAGGGACTGTTAGTATCATTGCCATTTTACGGATAAAGAATCATTCATAGAGAGTTGAGGATATCATTCTTTGAGAATATAAGTTAGTTAAGGATGAACTTCCATTAAAAATTAGTAATTCAAAATTTATTATTTTTTTCAATTATTTTATGCAAATGCATGCAGAAGTATGTAGTCAGTATCTCCAGGTGAGCACTTATGTTGGTATTGATAAGTAACTGAAACTGTACATATCACATGCGATTGAGCATGATTTTATAAATTTCATTAATATTAATGCATTCTCATTATAATTTAAATAACTATTTTAACAGTTTGGTATTTTTCAGAAACTGTAGCTCTAGATGATTTTAGTTGGTATAAGATATGATATTAAGGGACTCCTGGGTGGCTCAGTCAGTTAAACATCTGCCTTCAGCTCAGGTCATGATCCTGGAGTCCCAGGATCAATCCCGGGATCAGGCTCCCTGCTCAGCAGGGAGTCTGCTTCTCCCTCTCCCTCTACCCCTCCCCCCTGCTCGAGCTCTCTCTTGCATGCTCTCTCTCTCAAATAAATAAATAAAATCTTCAAAAAAAAAAAGATATGGCATTAAATAACATTGAATTTCATGATGAAATTGTTAATTTTTGCTGCTTGCTTTCTATTCTATTTGCCTTCAGTCCTCCTGATTACTTCAAGAAAGTATCAGTTTGATTCTAGTTTTTAACTCTTTTTAAGAAGGCAGCAGTTTCAAGCTGAAATTTTGGTTTTTCTTCTTTTGTTTTCATTTGAGTTTTTCAGAGTAGTTTTTATTACCTTCTATCAGGACTCTTCTGTTAACTGACAAATGATCCTTTGTAAAAGTAATCTTACTGTTCTAAAGAAAGGGGGAAGAAAGGCACTTTCATATAATCCAGGAGTGTCTGTTGATAGAGTGGCAAGCAGAATTGCCCACTTTTTAAAAATTGCTATTTCTTTCTCTTTATTCATCCAATTCATTCATTCATTTGTGCATTAATATTCTGCCAAGGATATATGTGGTTGAATTTATGTAAGCTAAAGTTAAAATGCCACTTCTCTCTAAAAATGAGACTGAGATCTTTTCATGTATTTATCAATCATTTGCATTTTCCCTTCTGTGAGTTGCCTATTCATCTTTTCTCTGTTTTTCTATTGGTTTTTTTGTCTTTTTCTTTGTAATTTGTGATTTCATATCCTTAATTTTAATTATGAACTACTCACCTGCCATTTTTAGATGGCAGGTCATTTTAAGTCATTTTAGAATGACTTAAAAATACATAGGAAATTTTAACAAGCTAGCTGAACAACAATTGTGTTAACCTTTTTTAAACAATAACAAATTTCTTCAGTCTCTACAATGCTTCTATAATTTGGAAAAAATATAGCCAATTTTTCATAAATAAATAAATATTTAAAATATTTTTATTATGGAAAATATTATTTCTTTTCATCTTTTCCTAAATAGACATTTGAAATTAGCATATTTCACTAAATTCTTTTTGTCCTGTGTATAGGAAAGCACTGAAGACATAAAACAAATGAAACAGACTCTGCTTGATACTGAAACTGTAGCCCTTGATGCCAAGAAAGAATCAGCCTTTCTTAGAAGTGAAAATCTGGAGCTGAAAGAGAAAATGGTAACTGTTTCCTGTAATATTTATAATAAAATAGTTGTTACAATCAGTACATTTCTGTGAATTTGCAATCTTTCTCTCAACAGAAAGAACTTACAAATACATACAAGCAAATGGAAAATGATATTCAGTTATATCAATGCCAACTGGAGGCAAAAAAGAAAATGCAAGTGGATCTGGAGAAAGAATTACAATCTTCTTTTAATGAAATAACAAAACTCACCTCCCTTATAGATGGCAAAGTTCCAAAAGGTATTTCATAATTTCACTTAATTCTTTGCAGGTCTGACTTTGTCTAGAAACCTACCTGAAGGATTTTGCGACTATATTCCAATGGGTAGAAATCTATTATCCTCTGATATGATTGTTTTAATAGCCTAATAATGAGTTTTGATATTATTTGAGATCAGTATTTATAACTGCTTCCATAGAATTCCAATTAATAAGGGTTTAGGAATTATTTTTCAAATAAATTGGACCTGATTTTCAAAAATTGGTTGAAGAACTATTAACAGTTAGATTACCTGTTAACCAACATTGACTCTTTAATAAATTTTTATATAGTCTGATTAAATAATCTAACTTTGCATATAATTTAGATTGTCCCAATAACTGCACACTGTTTTAATTTACCCAAAATGTCCTAGGTTTGCTCTGTAATTTGGAACTGGAAAGTAAGGTTACTGACCTCCAGAAAGAACTGAATAAAGAAGTTGAAGAAAATGAAGCTTTGCGTAAAGAAGTTAATTTGCTCTCAGCATTGAAATCTTTACCCTCAGAAGTAGAAGTGCTGAGGAAAGAGGTAAACACATTTTTAAGCAAATAATTCTTCTTTTGAAATAAAAACCTTTGTAATAGCACTTTAAATGTCTTGCTGTAGTTTATCTTAAAGTAGCAGTCAAGAGAGTGTAAACATATGACTCAACTTGTTAGGAATAGAAATGAATGTAGTTCCTCCTCTAATTTTCTTGTATTACCAGAAAACACACTTTCAAAGCCTATTTAACAGTATACTTAGTAACTTGATCCATGTAACAACCATTTCTGTAGTCCTCAAATGTTTCACTTAAACAGAGTTCTAGGGGCGCCTGGGTGGCTCAGTTGGTTGAGCATCTGACTCTTGGTTTCGGCTCGGGTCATGATCTCGGGATCATGGGATCCAGCCCCGCAGTGGCTCTGGGCTCAGTGCAGTCTGCTTGCCCCTCTCCCTCTGCTTCTTACCCCCATGCTCTCTATCTCTCTGAAATAAATTTTTTAAAAAACGATTTAAACAGAGTTCAATGGGGGCATCTGGCTGCTCAGTCAGTAGAGAGTGTGGACTCTTGATCTCAGGGTTGTAAGTTCAAGCCCCACATTGGATGGAGAGATTACTTAAAAATAAAATCTTTAGGGGCGCCTGGGTGGCTCAGTTGTTAAGCGTCTGCCTTCGGCTCAGGTCATGATCCCAGGGTCCTGGGATCGAGCCCCACGTCGGGCTCCCTGCTCGGCGGGAAGCCTGCTTCTCCCTCTCCCACTCCCCCTGCTTGTGTTCCCTCTCTCGCTATGTCTCTCTCTGTCAAATAAATAAATAAAATCTTAAAAAAAATAAAAAATAAAATCTTTAAATAGAGTTCTATGGCCCATCCTTTTTTTAACCTTTTTTTTGGTACTAGTTCTATCACTATGTTGAATAAAAAAACGTAATGAGATGTAAGGGAAGGGACTGATAAAGTTTAGGGGTCCGTGTAAATCTTGCAGGCCAGTGAACAAACCTGTGAACCATCAGCAAGCTTTTCCTTCCTCTCTACCTTTCTAAAAGAAATAAAACTGACAAGTGTTTGAAGACCCAAGTGGCAGACATCATGCTAAAGAACTCTAGCAACATTATTTAGTCATCCTAAAAACTCTTCAAAGTAGGTGCTGTTTTTTAGCTCAACAAATAGTTACGAAGCCAGTAGCTGAGCTACACAGATGTGCCTCCTGTCCTAAGTCCATGATTGAAACAACCCTGCTGTTTTACCCCTGTCCTTAGCCTCTGCTTTAAGTTCGCCTCTCTTCTTCCCACCATTGCTACCTTACCTTTCACAGTGATTTTACTGTTTATAAGCTGGATAGGGTTTATTTAAATAATAATTCAAATAAAGCTTAACTATTTAAATTATTCAGGGATCACATTTTTAGAATCTGGAGCTACATTCAAAGGCTTTAGGGAAAAAATGTGTCAAATTCTAAGACGAAACATAAAATGACACACCAAGAGGTTAGAAAATACTTTAGAATGATAGATAAGGAAATAAAGGCACATCCTGAAATAAAGTGTTTCTACTGAGTATCCTTCTCCATGCAATCCTTGCTAGAACCCAAAGAGAATAGAAAATAAAACTGAAGGTAAATTTAAAGAGGATAATACATTGTTAAAGGATGGTGACAATAAAAATGTTGCCTTTCCTTGGTCAAATTTTTGCATAATTTCAATGTCTTCCCCCTCCCCCACCTTACCCCCCACCCCGAGGAAACTCTTTTTTCCTGAAAACTGCTTCAGTAGATCATACATTGCTAACATAGCTAAATTTTATTTTGTTTCCATAGATGCATGATAAATCTGAAGAGCTCTGTGTAATAACATCAGAAAGAGACAATTTGTTTTCTGAAGTAGTTCAAAAGGAAAGTAGAATTCAAGATTTACTTGAAGAAATTGGGAAAACTAAAAATGACCTAGCAATTACCCAGTTGAATTACAAAAGCACTGATCAAGAATTCCAGGATTTTAAAAATCATCATATTGAATTTGAGCAAAAGTATAAGATGGTCCTTGAGGAGAATGCAAGAATGAATCAGGAAATAGGGAATCTCTCTAAACAAGCTCAAAAACTTGGTTTAAGTTTGGATGCTGTGAACACAGAGGTTGGTACAAGACACCCTCTAGGGAGCGATCTTTAACTTTCTGGGGTTTGGTTTCCATTTATATACCATAGAATGCTCTGCTTTTCACATTTACTTTTTCTTATTTTAAAGTTTTCTCCCAAATCTGAAGAAGTTCAGAAAACAACTGAGAGTCAAAAAAGGTTAAATGAAGTGGAAGAGCTGAAGGAACAGTTAGAAAGTAGAGATTCGAGGCTGCTAACTATGGAAAAGGAAAAAACACTGATCGCTGAGCAACTTCAACAAACTTTAGTAGAAGTAAGAACCTTAACCCAAGAAAAGGAGGACCTAAAACAACTCCAGGAGAGCCTGCAAATTGAGAGGGACCAACTCAAAAGTGACATTCAGGATACTGTAAACATGGTAAGGCTTTTACTGAGTAAACTCTGAAAATTCACAGCCTCTTTACAAACAGGACAGGAGCCATCACTTATAATTCATGATCCGGTAGCCACTACAAAATTACTTCCACTGTTTCACATTATTCTAATGGACATTGTTTTCTGTTTCTCTGACAAAGAATATAGACACCCAAGAACAATTAAGACATGCTCTTGAGTCTTTGAAACAACACCAAGAAACAATTAACACACTAAAAATGAAAATTTCTGAGGAAACTTCCAGGAATTTGCATACAGAGGAAAACCTAGGAGAAACTAAGGATGAATTCCAGGAAAAGGTAAATGGTGTTTCCATCAAAGTTTTTATATATGTGTAGATGAGCTTTCTCTTTTACCTCAAACACTTAAGTACATAATGATAATCTCAATCTTGTTTATTATTCACAGTGCTAATAACTAACAATAATTTACAAACATAAACCTGATGTCTTTGAAATAACTTGAGATATAACTGCTTACAATCAATTTGGGAAAAAAAGGCAAAAATTAGTTCAAACTTTAAGCTGATATTTTGAGGCCTAATGTATTTTAAATGTCTTTAAAAACCCTTCTGAAGGGGCGCCTGGGTGGCTCAGTTGGTTAAGTGACTGCCTTCGGCTCAGGTCATGATCCCAGGGTCCTGGAATCAAGCTCCGCATCAAGATCCCTGCTTGGCCGGAAGCCTGCTTCTCCCTCTCCCACTCCTCCTGCTTGTGTTCCCTCTCTCGCTGTCTCTCTCTCTCTCTCTGTCAGTTAAATAAACAAATAAAATCTTTTAAAAACAATTTTAAAAAAATAAAAATAAAAACCCCTCTGAATTCTAAGAAAGTTTGCTTATTATTAACTATGTCTAAAATATTTGTTTTATGTCAGATTTTATATATTAAACTTGCTTAGAGATCCCTATGAAATCAATGTGTATATTTTATTTATGCCTGTTTCTAGGGCTTGTGCTATAATTTTTACTATTAGGTGCTTAAATCTCACCTTAATTTATTCTAAGTAATATGGTTCATTTTGTCCTGAGACCTTGGGAGAATAAGGTCTTAACTGGTTATTTAATTATATACAACAAACACTAGGAGATGCTAATGATGTTTGTTTTGTTTTATTTTGTTTTAAGAGAAATGTGTTAGTCCACTAGGGCTTCCATCACAAAATATCACAGACTGCTGGCTAAAACAACAGAAATTTACTTTCTCCTAGAAGTCCAAGATTAAGGTGCTAGAAAATTTAGTTTCTGTTAAGTCTTCTTTTCCCTGCATGCCTATGGAACCTTCCTTCTGTGTCCTCACGGGGCCTTTCTCCTGTGCTCAAGCTGAGAAAGAGTACTGGCGTTTCTTCCTCTACTTAAAAGGACACCAATCCTGGGGCACCTGGGTGGCTCAGTCGATTGGGTGACCAATTCTTGATTTCAGGTGAGGTCTTGAACTCAGGGTTGTGATTTTGAGCCTCACATCTGGCTCTGCGCTGGGCATGGAGCCTAATGAATGAATGAATGGATACCAATCCTATGGGATTAGGGCCCCAGTTTCATGACCTCATTTAACTTTAATTATCCTCCTTAAAGGCTTTATCTTCACATACAGTCACATGGGGGTTAGGGCTTCAAAATGAATATTGGGAAGGCAAAATTCAGTCTGTAACAGGTGATTGCCTATAATTTTAGACAATGGAATCATTTACTATATACATTTCTACTTTTCAAAAATGCCTTTGATATATATTATCAACAGGATTTTTTATACTGCCTTTCAATTTTATGCACTTAATACTATTTATTCCAGAATATTTGCTACTAGGAATTTAAAACATTCATCAGTGGGAGACTGGTGAAATAATCTTTCACACATCCATAGCTTGACATAGTATATGTATATATAATATGTATGTATGTATATAGATAATGCAACTGGGTTTTATGTGGTCATAAAATTTTTTAAAATTGCATATTATATGCAAACAGAAAAATCAGATGGACATATTATTAAATAAAAACAAATACTGCTTCAGAATAATTCAGTAAGCTCTAACTTATATAAATAAATATCTATATAGATTTATATGCTATTACTCTATATAATGAGCTTTTTTTCCCCATTTACCCTGGGGTACAGTATTCTTGCCTTGGAAAAGCTTTCCCTCTCTCTCCCTATGCTTCAGTACTTCTCTCCTAGAAAAGCATTTTCACTTGTTTTATATCTTGTGTTCTCAGCTTATATGTAGTTTGGATCGATCAAATGAGCCAAAGGCATTTGACCTTGATTTGAAATTTATAACTTTCACTTTCATTAGGGGAAGGTTTTTTGAAAAGATTTTTGAAAATAAGATACAACAATATTTAGCTGCTTTTAAACAGATGCAAAAATGCAATTATAGGGCCCCATGAGAAGGGGCAATAGCAGAGGAGTGAGGGAAAAAGAGAGTTCTATTCACTGGGACCAGCTGGTGTGTGGTATTAAGTTTATGCTAGAATCATCTATGTTGATAGAAAAGGTCCAACTAGGGCTTTTCTGTTTCTTGGGGTGTCTCAAATCTGGGATGGAAGGCTAGGATCAGCTTAGTCTTCTGTTACCGTGTTCATAATGGAATCCCACATGGACCCCTCTGTTCATCTGGACCCCAAGGGGCTGCATTAGTAGGTCTCTCATGAATCCCCTTAGAGTGCCCACTTTATTTTTTTATTATGTTAATCACCATACATTACATCATTAGTTTTTGATGTAGTGTTCCATGATTCATTGTTTGCGTATAACACGCAGTGCTCCATGCAGAACATACCCTCTTTAATACCCACACCAGGCTAACCCATTCCCCCACCCCCCTCCCCTCTAGAACCCTCAGTTTGTTTTTCA
>NW_028042355.1:0-457 GCF_054177405.1 Leptonychotes weddellii
AAAAAGGGTAATTAGATGACGTGATGAATATGTTAATTGGCTTGATTGTGGTAATCATTTAACAGTGTATATGTATATCAAAATATAACATTGTATACCTTAAATACACACAATTTTGATTTTCAATCATAGTTTAATGAAGCTGGGGTTTATTAGTACTTTCTTCTAGAGCTTCTTGTTTTATTTATTTATTTATTTGAGTGTTTTACCTTTCTGAGGAAGGCTTGTCCACAGCAAGATTTTATATATATATATATATATATATATATATATATATATATATATATATATAATTCTGTGGTGTTTTCTTCTGGTACTTTTTTTCTTTCACTTTTCACATTTCAGCCTTTCCTCTGGCTAGAATTTATTTTGCTATAAAGAACAAGGCAGTGATCCAATTTTATTCCAGGTTGCTCTTCAGTTTTCCCAAACCTTTTATTGAATAATCCATCTTTTC
>NW_028042356.1:0-457 GCF_054177405.1 Leptonychotes weddellii
TTAGGAAGAGTGGGGTAACAGAGGCCGTTTTTTGTTTGTTTTTTTGGTTCAACAATTTCTGGAAAGCTGTTTGGTAACATGAGCTACAGATTTTAACCTTTGGCCCAGGAAGTGTCCTAAAATATAAAATAAAAAGTAATTTAATGTAGATGTTATAGCTGTGCCATTCTAATATCAGAAAACTCAATGCCATTCAAATTTTGAACATGTAATGCTATACTATTAATAAAAATAAGTGTGTCATTGTCAACATAAAATAGTATAAACTAATTAAATCTCGTGTTTTGAAATGATTACAATAGTTTAGCATATGAGTCATTGGTTCCTTTTTTATGTAAAATATACCAAGTCCCTAATTTTAAAAGCATAGACATATTAAGAGAGATGTCTTTCATATACATCTTTTTAAGACTTAAAAAGGAACCCATGCATTTGGTAAAATATTCAAACTGTATTA
>NW_028042357.1:0-457 GCF_054177405.1 Leptonychotes weddellii
GAAACAAATAATGCAATATATGTTAAGAAAAAAAAAGAAGAAGAAGAAGGTAGTGGGAGGGGAAGAATGAAGCGGGGGAAATCGGAGGGGTAGACGAACCATGAGAGATGATGGACTCTGAAAAACAAACAGGGTTCTGGAGGGGAGAGGGGTGGGAGGATGGGTTAGCCTGGTGGTGGGTATTGAGGAGGGCACATTCTGCATGGAGCACTGGGTGTTATGCACAAACAATGAATCATGGAACACTTCATCTAAAACTAATGATGTAATGTATGGGGATTAACATAAGAATAAAAATATAAATAAAAAAAATTAAAATGCAAAAAAAAAATAAAAAAGAAGAGACAAATTAAAAGTCACAGATTTCATGAAGTAAGGAGCTGATGAAATTTTGCATCATCCATTAAGTCAAGATATAAAGTTGTAATTCCATTTTTATTTTTCATTCTCTAAGAAC
>NW_028042358.1:0-457 GCF_054177405.1 Leptonychotes weddellii
TTTTTTTTTTTAAAGATTTTATTTATTTATTTGACAGAGAGACACAGTAAGAGAGGGAACACAAGCAGGGGGAGTGGGAGAGAGAGAAGCAGGCTTCCCGCCGAGCAGGGAGCCCGATGCGGGGCTCGATCCCAGGACCCTGGGATCATGACCTGAGCCGAAGGCAGACGCTTAACGACTGAGCCACCCAGGTGCCCCTTGAACATTGGCTATTCTAAGACATTTTGTATTTTTTGTTAATACTGGGACTATTCCCAGTTTTGTTATTACAATTTCTGATTATTGTGGGGCACCCGGCTGGCTCAGTCGGTGGAGCATGCGACCCTTGATCTCGGGGTTGTGAGTTCCAGCTCCATGTTGGGCATAGAGCTTACTTAAAAACAAAAATTTCTGATTATTGCTAGTGTAGAGAAAAATTACTGATTTTGGCATGTTGATATTACATGCATTTACCTTA
>NW_028042359.1:0-457 GCF_054177405.1 Leptonychotes weddellii
ATTCTGCATGGAGCACTGGGTGTTGTGCGCGAACAATGAATCGTGGAACACTTCATCTGGAACTAATGATGTAATGTATGGGGATTAACATAAGAATAAAAAAATATATATATATATAAAAAAAAAAAAAATAACTAGGTACTATCGCCTAGCCAAACTGACACATAAAACTAACCATTAAGTTTGAGGAAGGGAAGCTGAGTTGGAGGAATGGAAGTATGTCCTAAGCAAAGGCACAGGGAAGCAACAGAACTAAATGTACGTGTTGGTGTGTGTGTGTGTGTGTGTATGTGTGTGTGCGTGTGCTGGTAGAAGAGAAGAGGGATACAGAAGATGAGTGGCAAGTAGAACCACCTTATAGAGGTCTTTGCCTGCCATGCTGAGGAGCTTTACCTTACACCATGGCCCAAATCAGGTTGATCATCAGAATCGTCTAGAATCTGTTAGGCACCATTTT
>NW_028042360.1:0-457 GCF_054177405.1 Leptonychotes weddellii
TTCTTCAAGAGATTTATTCACGATCAAGGGAATCATTAATATTGGGGGCTGGGTGTTATAAGCTTAATGGAAAACCACGAGAGGCATAGCAGCCATGGTATTTGCTGTAAATAATAATATACAAATGTAATTTTATGAAATAAGGTGAAAATTGAGAGGGAGACAAACCGTAAGACCCTTAACTCTAGGAAACAAACTGAGGGTTGCTGGAGGGGAGGTGGTGGGGGGATGGGGTAACTGGATGATGGGCATTAAGGCAGGGCTCTTGATGGAATGAGCACGGGGTGTTGTATGCAACAGATGGATCACTATATACTACCTCTGAAAGTAATAAAAAAATTATTCAATTTTGTGATTCTAGTCATCAAAACAGTTGGGTATGTAGTAGGGGGTTAATAATTGCTTCTTGGATATCTAACTGAAATATCAAATGAATAGTAATTTCCAAAAAATATGT
>NW_028042361.1:0-457 GCF_054177405.1 Leptonychotes weddellii
GCACGGAGGCACGGAGGCATGGACTCACGGATGCACGAACACACAGACGCACAGAGGCACGGATGCACACATGCATGGCTGGGTCAACACGAGGTGGTGCGTGTGCCTGATGCAGAATGACTCAGCCCTAAAAAGGCAGCCTTGATCCATGCGACCTGATGCTCAGTGAGAGAAGCCGTTCACCCATGGGCACGTGGTATGTGATTGCATTTACATGAAACATGCAGAACGGGTAAATCTATAGAGACAGGAAGCAGACTGGTGGACGCCAGGGGCTGGGGAGCGGGAGGGGCAGTGACCGCTAAAGGGAACGGGGTCTCTTTTTGGGGAAATAAGAATATTCTGGAAGCAGACAGAGCTGGTGGTTGCACAATGTGGTGAAGGTGCTAAATGCCCCTGAGTTGTTGGCTTTGAAATAGTGAGTTGTATGTTATGTGGATGTCATCTGCATTTTTTT
>NW_028042362.1:0-457 GCF_054177405.1 Leptonychotes weddellii
TGGGAAGATGGGTTATCCTGGTGGTGGGTATTGAGGAGGGCACATTCTGCATGGAGCACTGGGTGTTATGCACAAACAATGAATCATGGAACACTTCATCTAAAACTAATGATGTAATGTATGGGGATTAACATAAGAATAAATTTAAAAAATAAATAAATAAATGAAAAAAAAGAATTCTATTAAAAAAAAAAACAATAAACAAAAAATCTGGGTGCCTGAGTGGCTCAGTAGGTTAAGTGTCTGCCTTTGGCTCAGGTCATGATCCCAGGGTCCTGGGATTGAGTTCCTCATCGGGTTCCCTGCTCTGCAGGGAGTCTGCTTTTCCCTCTGCCTCTCTCTCTCTGTCTCTCATGAATAAATAAAATCTTTAAAAAAAAAAAAGAATAAACAAAAAATCTGACAAATGAATAATAAGTAATACTACAGAGTTAGTAATCAAAAGAACTTCCAACAA
>NW_028042363.1:0-457 GCF_054177405.1 Leptonychotes weddellii
TAAAATCTATTCATGCACTTATATAGACCTTGGATTATATAGCCTGTGAGTTGAAGAAAGTTTACTGTAGGTAGTCATCTTTAAAAGAATGGCATGCCAATGGAATTCAGTTTTAAAATGTTTCCATTGATAATATATGGTATACTTTCTAAACTTTGAACTTTTTTTTTTAAAAACATACTCTTTTTTTTTTTTTTTTAAGATTTTATTTATTTATTTGACAGCGAGAGAGGGAATACAAGCAGGGGGAGTGGGAGAGGGAGAAGCAGGCTCCCCGCCGAGCAGGGAGCCCGATGTGGGGCTCGATCCCAGGACCCCGGGATCATGACCTGAATCCCGGGATCATGACCTGAGCCGAAGGCAGACGCTCAACCACTGAGCCACCCAGGCACCCCTCTAAACTTTAAACTTGATGAGAGAGAGAGTTGTTCTCAGGTAACTGGAATATTTATCTTGG
>NW_028042364.1:0-457 GCF_054177405.1 Leptonychotes weddellii
GCTAGTGTGAGACCCTCCAGTTCTTCCTCTGCCTGCCTGGCCACAGGAGCTCATTTATTCCAGATGGTGAGGCTTCATAAAGTGGGTCCCTCTCTGCCTGGGTCCCTGGATGACTCCGCGAAGCCATGATGAACATGGAGTTTGAGGGGGAAATGAATCTTTGTTGTGTTCAGTTCATGAGAGTGTGGAGCTGCTTGTTACCGTGACACAGCATGGCCCATCCTGATTAACGCGGACCTTCTCCGCTTGCTCCTGCCTGATCTCGGGTCTCTACATCCCACTTTTCTCCTCCATGAACTGACAATAGCTCCTATCCCACACAAAGTGCCTAGCACAGGACTACTCGGTAGCTTTTGTTAGCCTGGAGAAAGGGGAGCGGTGGGTATCTGCCCCGGGGCCCTGGGCCCCTTTCCTTAGAGACATCGACAGGGTCAACAATTGCCCCCCAGCAGTGCCT
>NW_028042365.1:0-9568 GCF_054177405.1 Leptonychotes weddellii
AGTAACAAGATCTTAGATTTTAAAACATCTAGACTCACTGACATTAATTAACTCATAAAAGTCAAGGAGGGGGAGAATGGAAGGCAAAATGCTAATCAAGACTCAAAGTAATGTTATATATAACATGGTAGAAGATTCAATATATTCAGCTCTGGATGTAAAGCCCCACACTTTAAAAGTGCCACTTATTTACTGTTCCTATTTTAAAGTGACTACAATAGTAGCTGAATGTTCAATGAGAGAGCTGTTTCAGTAATGGCATCTGCTTTATCAGAGCGGTGGTTTTATTGAACTAATAACTGTTAGCCTGAAGATACCATGAGGGTAAATTACATTTGTAATTATGGCAGTAAATATACTCAGGTTATATACAATTAATAGACATTTTCCCCTAATTATTTACCTCTCCAGCAACTTTCCTTCTATCACATGCACTGTGAATTTGTGTTCGTATATGAAAGCTTTCATATAGCTCTTCTCCTGTATCCCATATAGTCATTCAAACTGATACGTGGTCTATCCAAAAACTTGTGTTACCAGCTAGCTAATTAGAACTTCCTTCTCAATCTCTACTTCTCAGGGGCTGGATCAATTCAATGTTCAGTGCCTTAATCAGAAAGAATCTGCAGTCTAGTTGGACATGGTTTTGAGAGAGGTACAATGTAAAGAAGAGTTCTTATAAGAACTGTGCACATTAAATGGTGAGGCATCACAAACACTCCAGAGTGAAGTGGCTTAAACCAAAAACCATTATTAACACTCCTGCCAGGTCAGCTGGGGGTGCTCAGCTGGGTGTATTGGGTGAAACTGTTCTGCTCCACGTATGTCTCATGCACCTCCTCTGAGCCCATGTTCTCGTCCTGCGATGGCCCAAGCATTCTAGTGCTTCCATGGCTGAATGAGCCCATTCAAGCATGTTTCAAGCTTCTATTGAATTACATCTGCTAATATTACATTGGTCATAGCCAGTCAGACCATTGAGCCCAGTGTGTACCCACTTTGCTCATGGTGAGGCTAAAGCAAGTCAACTTAAATGGATCAGAGAAGAGTTACCCTCTCACAGAAGTGAAAGGGAATGAGTGATTATTTCACAATAAAACCTTATCTATCAGAGCCACTTTCCCCTTTTAAACATATAAGTACAAGTAGTATCTAAAGTCTGTGAACTGTTTATTTTTGTAACATGCCAAATAGCCATAGCTATATTTAGTTAAATTAGAAATATTGGTATTGCTTTGTTTCTTCAAGAATCTCAGGTTTTTATAGAAAGTGAAAAAAATATGGTCCTAACATCCACTTATGCGGTATTTTTTGTTTGGTTCTATGTGCTGCTAGTCACATGTGAGGGTTTTAAATTCTAAAAAGTCTGGTGAATAAAGTCTTAGGCAAGATAGGTGTAGTAGCTGAGTCATGCTTAAGGCAGCAATGTGTTCATTCAACAAAAAAAACATTCCTCAAATATTTTCCATGTGCCCTTCAGTATGGCCATGGAGATGAATCCAAGCCAGTTCCAGGCTTTACAATTCTTATGATGTTTACAGACAAATGAAGTTCTGTGTACTAGGTGTATGTTGCTTCTCTTAGGGAGTTAAGTTTAGCCACTTTACAGAAGATAGGGTGCTAAACCGGAATATTGAAACATGAGGAAAAACTCACCAGGAGGATAGAGTTGGACATTCTGTCTAGAGAGATGACATCATGCCCCATTCAGGTGCTGTTTGTGTATGATACATTCTCCCTGACATCCTTCACCTAGGGTACTGGACCCTCAAGGGACCTGTGTGGTGGGTGGGCTTAGAGCCTGGTCAAGATACAGACACAAGACAGGATTTACTACCTCACAAAAGATAGCAAACAGTAGATGCTCTGAGAGGCACTGTCTGTGTTTGAAACTGGAACCAATGCTCAATTGATGATATAGCAGTCATCAGTCAGAGTCACTTGAGTCTGACAACCAGTGAAAGCTTGCATTTCTTTGAGTGGTGTTAGTTTGACTCAGGTTGGAGGGAAATGAGGAAAGAGGAGCCAATGATCCCTGTGTTGCAGAAATAGCTCCAGCAGCTTCAGCAACATTCATATGCTTTCATTTTCTTCCCGGGCATACAATAGATTACATTTCCAAGCTGCGTTGTAGTTAGAAGTGGTGGGGGGCGGGCACCATAACTAAGCTCTGTAGTCACCAGAATGTGAGAGGAAGTGGTGGGGCCCACCTCGAGCTCCAGCCCATTTAGAGAAGAGCAGAGGAGCAAGATGGACAGAGTATGGATTCTTGAATGACTCTGTGGTGAAGAGAACCACTTCTTTCTCAACCCTCTTGGACTTTTATGTGAGCTCCGAAGTGAACTTTCATTGTGTCACTTGAATTGGGAAGTTGTTTCTTAGCGTTGTTAGCCTACACTGACCTATAAAATCAGAAATGGATAAAGTGGATAAAGAACTCTCTCATAGCTCACAAAGGATCCTCTCAAAGAGTTGGGAGGTGAGATAGGACTGAAGAAAGAAAACCCAGTTGGGGAAAAACAGCAGGTGGAGACTGGGTATCATGGGATGGCATCTCCACTATTCACTAAGGGAAATTAATGTTATCCTCACAGTTTAAGTTCAGAACCTTGTCAGTTTTGGAGGGAGCTTTCATTAATTCATTGGTTATTTTTAAATTTATTCATCCAGTAAATACTTACTGAGTATCTACTACAATGTGCCAGGCAGTCTGCCTGGAACTGAAGTTACAAAGTGAGCAAAAAAAGGACACAATCCCTGTCTTCTTGGTAGCTTATAGTTTGTAGAGCAAGAAAGATATTACAACTGTGTTGTGTACTACACAGGAGAAATAGACAACAAGTGAGTGCATTTAGTATGGTGGGGCAGAAACCCATAGGAGGGAAAGATAAGGGAAAGCTTCTCTGATGAAAGGACTTCAAGCTGAGAGCTGAAAAAAGATTAAAAGTAAGCTAGATGAATCAGGCTGGGAAAGAGGGAGTAGGAGGTACAGAATACAACACAAAACAAAAGATAAAATGTCATCAATAGTGACAAGGCCCTCTTCGTCCTTTGCAACTACTTTCCCACCCAATAATGATTAAACATTTGGGAAAGGGAGTTACTTTTAGGGGTCTAAATATTTGTATAATGCTTCTATTTTTTATAATTGCCTAGTTTTACTAGAGCAGGTAAGACAGAAGACACACTAGGAGCCAAACATAGAACTCCAGAACCCCAGAAACACCTACTAAAATGATATACAAATATTACTATACTGATGTCTTGCTTTTATCCCAAAAACCCCCAAGTGAAAATTAATTTTCTATGTCTGTACTCTCGGTTAGCTCAATAATTTCAAGGCACCATTTGGACATTATTCACTAAATCCTGCAGAATGTCTAGCTCTCAGGTTTCTTGCTGGATATTTCCTGACCCATAATGTTAACAAGGACATGATACTTGGCCAGAAAGAACACTTGATACATCTCTCTATCATAAGACAGCCTGACTCAGCTATTTAATATATAGTTTCCTTCTTAAATCATGAGTGCTTTGGAGTTCATGATTTCATCAGCAGGGCATTTGGGTTTTCTCAAATCTGGCAGACACAAAGTAATGCTACTTCGAAAATCACACTTAGGTGACAGAGTGATAAAACGAGTCCCCATAGGGGTTATTAGCACTTTGCTTGAAGAAGAACTATTGGATCTTCTTAGCTTTTTAGCATGGGGAGGCAATGCTGTTGACAAGTTCTTAGTGAGACCAAGCCTTCGTGAATGAGTTTATTTTGGAATCTTGTTTCAGGAATTTCGGTGTATCATGTTGGTTAATTTAAAGTTAGCATTCAGGGGCACTTGGCTGGCTCCATCAGTGGAGCATGTGACTCTTAATCTCGGGGTTGTAAGTTCAAGTCCCACGTTGGGTGGAAAGATTACTTAAAAAATAAAATCTTAAAAAAAATAAAGTTAACATTTGGTTTGAAAAGATAACAGATTGTCATTGCAATTCTCACCATAATCAATATCTAAAATTCATAGTAGATGGTGGGGCAAAGACCAGAGGTTGGATAAATCACATAAGCATGCAACACTTTTATCTAGTTAGTCTTTCAGTTTTCCATATCCAATTATTTTTTTCCTGTGTTAACCTCCTCTCTAAGTGTGATCCAAGATCCAAGTAACAACCTATGAATTCTATACCTTAATAATACTTTATTAAGATATAACTTACTTTTGGTAAAATCCACAAACATTAAGCATTCAGTTCAAAGAACTTTGCCATATGTGCAAACCCATATAAAAATTACCCAGATCAAAATATAGAACACCACCCCCATAAGCCCAGCTAACCAACTTACCACCTCCGAGGGCAATTACTATCCAATTTGTGTGACCATACATTACTTCTGTCTATTTTTGAACTTCCTATCATTAGAATCATACAGTATGTAGTCTTTGGGGTTTGACTCCTTTTATTCAAAATCTCTGCATTTTAAGAATTTCTGCAGTGTTGAGGATAAGCCAGAGCTCCTGTAAACATTGTATGGGTATGCGACTCATCTGTCTAAACCCTGTTCTTAACCTGAAAATTTCTGATTACGATGAAGTGTTACTCTAGGAAGGGACTGTGTTAGTTTAGTTATACACTACTGAAGAAAACTACCCTGAAACAAATTAAAAATAGAAATACAATTGCAGGCAATCGAAGATCTGCTTAACCTTCTGATAAATGAGCTCATTTTAAAGACCTCTCAAGTGCAAGAAGAAAAGTCTAATTATAAATTATTCTTATCCATTTATTAAGGCTGCTCCCTTAAGGGTCAGTTCTAGGCAATGCTTCATTGTATCAGTCACTTCAAAAATTCATTTTTCAATAATTTTCATTAATCAGTTAGAACTTTTTGTTAATTCAGTCAGGCCCTCCTCATGTATACAAATTAGGAAGGTGCAAATCAAAATGGTGAAGTTCTAGAGAGTTATCTTAAGACCTAAGGAAGGGACGGAAGAGAAAAAGTAAATGTATTGAGATCTATAATGTGCTGGTGGTCCAGTGTGCTTTCTCCTATGTTAATAAATCTTTCAGTAAATTGTGATATGCAGAATGCCATACATCCAGTGGAGTATTAGTTCAAATACACCGGTATGTAAGCATGAGCCACATTCTACAAGTTCACCTGGCTGAAATGTGCAGGCCAAGCTATCAAACGGAATGTTGGTCATAGAGCATGGCTTATGGTCCTCCGTGGAATAGGCAGCTTGGGTTGAGATCACTGTAGATTCTCACCATCCTCCACCAGAAGAAAATAGGTCCAATGTGATATCCTGATGGACTTACTATCTGGATAAAGAAGGTAAGTCTGATTGCCTTGCTTGTGGTCATTCATTCATCCATCCAAACAGCCCCTTACTTAGTGTTTATTGAGTTCCTGCTCTGTGCCAGATACTAATCTAGACAATTGGCATATGGTAGGGAAGAGGATGGACAAGGCCCAGGAGGCTTGTGATTTAGTAAGGATTCAGAAAAAAGATAAGTATGTCCATGGAACAATAATAGATTCAAGTGGAAGTTTTTTGAAGGATTCTAATACTACTAAATATATATACACCACTTAATAGATTAGATATAGATATATCTATATCCAATCTAGGTATTTACAGATATATATCTAATCCTACTAAATATATATATACAGATATATATACCACTTAATCCTCTAAATATAAATACAAATATACATATATATGTATATTTATATACCACCTCCAAAGATAGAGCAAATGTTTAGCTACAATGATGGTATCAGTGAACATCATTTGAGTTATTAAACCTCAATTTTAGATCCACTGAAAAGGCACAAGTGGAATTTACTCAGCATCTAGCGGATCAAGATGGCTCTCAGATCAATGTGGAGTGGGAGGAAAGGAGACGCTTGTGCATTATTAGAGTTTGTGGTAAGACTAGGGACTCTTGAGTGCCTGAGAGGTGCCCAGTGGTACAGAAGAAGCTGCTCGAAGGGGTCTGAAAACTATGCTTGTGGCTTCTCGTGCCCAGAGGCCAGCATGCGGAGCACGTGTTCTAGGGAATAAGGCAGGGAGGGCAGTGTTAGTACTCAAGATTTCACAATAGTTAATTAATTCATTGTTCAACTTATTAATTTTAAAATACAAAAAAGAAAAAAAACCTTCCAACATTCATCTCAGTGTTTGGTGTAAAGTTGAAAAATATAAATGACAACAACAACAAAAACAAAAATATAAAAGACCAAAAAAAATCCCAATTCATTTCAAAGGCAGGTATTAAAAGCCTCCATATCCAAAAAAGTGGGATGTTATAGTCATACTTTCATCACAACTTGTAATATTCTATAAACTAATATTAGGGAAGATATTAAAGAAAAAATATTTAAATACATTTCTGTGACTTTGGCAATCTAGTGGATCCAATAAGTCATGAGAAAATTTAATCTCTCTGGGGTTTTCTGAGAAAGATGGAAACACTGCTTTTTAAAAAAGTTTCCCCATGCTACCTAAGCCTAGATCAATCTTTCTTAATAACTCAATTTTGCTAATCAGTTGTGGTGCTTGTTTCCCCTCTTAAACGGAAATTGGGATGAAAGTAACATTGTCAGTGTGTCTTCGTCTTCTCAAGGTCATGTTTGACCAACAGGATCAGCCAGGGTTTCTCCTTCCTTTTTAAGCAGGCAGTGATGATCTGATTAAATATTTATAAGTCCAGTTGGGTAAAGTTAAATGGAACAGAAGGTGCAATTAAGAAGTGAAACCAGGGGTCATCCAGCAGGGTCTCCTCAAATGATACAAAACGTTGGAATCGTAAGACTTTTCTTGGGTACTATTTATCAGCCAGAGTTGGGTTGTTTGGTATTAAGTGAACAGTGCTTTCTAAGATGTATTAAGCGATGTTCAGAAGTCATCTAAAAATACATTCTGAGTAACTCATGCCTCTGCACTCTGTCCAGAAATAGTTTTACTTTGCCATTCCCCAACAGGGATGGGATGTGGGAGAGGGAGGTGGTGGCTGCCACAGCTAGGCTAGGAACATCGGCAGCGTCCTCTTCTGGGACGTCATCATCACACACACTTTTGGGGCCTGGGAAAATTATTTGGAGAGGTGTGGCCAGGGGTTAAATGTTTGATCACTTGCTTTCAGAAAAATAGATAAATAAGTAGATTAATTAATTAATTAATCAATTAAAAGAAAATCCTGATCAGCAACCGACATCCTTTCCGTTGCTTTTATAAAACCTTCTAGTGTCTTCCAGGAAGCTGCTGGCGATGTCATTTATGTAAAAAGGAGAAAAAATAGTAAGTTTTTCAGTCTCAGATTGAAGACTGGTGGATGGAGAGGGGAACAGAAATTTATTATAAGATATCCTCTCAACCCATCCATAAGACAGGAAAAACAAGAGCTAGTTGCAGACCAATTACGGAAGAGGTTTAACCTTGGCAGAAATGCATGGTCTTCAGTGATAATTAGTATTATGTATTCAAAAGCATTTTCAAGGTTTGCAATTATTTTTAAGGGTTGAAATGTCATAAATATTTGTCTTCATGGTAATATTCTAGTTAATTGGATTGTGACGTTGATAAGGCCAAGTTCAGGTGGCAATTAGGCTGGTTAGTTTCACACTAAAACACACTACCTAGAGGACAAAACTCACTGCATTTCTACTGGCCGTGTTGTGCCTTTGGGCACCAGGAGATCTTGAAAAGCAGACCTTAGGGAAATCACTTCACACAGACACTGGAAAAACTAAATTTAATTTTCAAGTCTTACCAACAGTCATTTGTGTTGCTGTCATATAGATAAAGTAGAACTTCAAAGAAAATCAACTCTGTGTTATCCATTACTAACAGCTGAATTAAATAAAGTGAAATTCAGAAAAATCAATAACAAATGTGGAAAAATGAAATTTTCTTTTTGCTTGGGGGCTGGAGGGAGATGTCGAATTTTCTTTCAGTAGCTCTAGTTCGTTAAATTGTTATGACACTTGTTCAACTCCTCAAATGCAAATAGGATTAGGTAGCAATTTTCATTATTTTTTTCCTAAAGCATCTTATATTTATTTGAAGTTTTGCACTCCTATGACTGATTCTCCTTAAGGTGAAAGTTAGAATCGTGCTTACTTTTGGAGTGTGGTAGTAACAAGAATGGGGCATGTGGGTGGTTCTTGGGACACAGTAAATGTTCTATATTGTGATCTGGGTAGAAGTTACCCAATGTGCTCACTTTGTGAAACTTCCTTGACTTGTGCACTTATGATTTATGCACTTGCGATGTTACCTCTTTCATATCCCAAAAGTTTTTAAAGGAATTTATAAAACACCACTTGGGTTCCTATATTCATTTAAGTACTGGCTCTATCATTTTCTTTGATGATGTCATGTTTCCTGGATGCATGCCTTTTTATCAAGTGTATTCTACCATCTTTCTTTGTTTCTTTTTACTGGGACCTTGTTTCCTTAATGCAAAAACCTATTTGTGATTTCTAATATATTATACAAATTAATATCTTCTTCCGAGTTGGGATTAGAAAAATCACTGAGATTAAAAGGTGCCTGGTGCTTCTAGCTGCCTTCAGATAGAAGCCCTGGCTTTGATTTACCTTTCTCTGCTCCTCTCCTAGGCAGTGAGCTTCCTCATTACCCTCCAATATGGTAAAATGTTCATGTATGAGTCGTCCTTACTCGCGGTATACTTTGTGAATCCATGCTGTTTTTCCATCATTAGCTACTCTGTTCATTACATTCTATATAATTTTGTATAGTGATGTCTTGGTGGTAATAATTGCATTTTAATGAAAAAATGGCCCCGATCGGCAGTAATATGACCAGATGTGGGCTGCAATGTTAATATACACCTACTGTTTCAATTTTCTAGTAAAGCTTATAATGACTGAAAAACATGGGTGATTGAGAAAATCATGCCTGGCAATTGCATCTATCAAGTTGACTTTTGATCCTTCACCTCTAGCAGCTTGTCTTTAGCTTTTATTAAAGAGTCAAGAAAAGTAGGGCCAGTACAAGCAACCTCTGATGCTTGTTTAGATCTTCTATCTGGTGATGGAGCATTTGCAAATTCTAAAGGACTGGTTTCTAGTAATAGTTTAAAGCATGAGCTGTGAATATGCATTCTTGCTGAGGCACATACTATCCTTACAAGATTGGCAAGCTAATTTCAAAATTTAGCCTCATATTTATTATCCAGAAAGTGGGAATAGTCCATCTTATTAGGTGATTGAGAAGATGAAGTGAAATTATGGATGTAAATTCCTTAGGTAGGAGCTGATGTGCCTTCCTGAGCTCAACAAATATTGATCATTATTTTTATTAAATATATGATAGCTCATTCTCATCAATAGCAGAAATTAAGGGCGCCTGGGTGGCTCAGTCGGTTGAGCGACTGCCTTCGGCTCAGGTCATGATCCCAGGGTCCTGGGATCGAGTCCCACATCGGGCTCCCTGCTCTGCGGGGAGCCTGCTTCTCCCTCTCCCACTCCCCCTGCTTGTGTTCCCTCTCTCGCTGTGTCTCTCTCTGTCAAATAAATAAATAAAATCTTTAAAAAAAA